>NC_056730.1:678802411-678912411 GCF_019279795.1 Protopterus annectens
GCTGCATCATTGTGCTGTCTCAGGAGCACCAAGCCTTACCCTAAAGCAGGTCTAAAACTCTAAAGCAGTATTGTAAAGTGAAATATATCATTTTATAACTCTTACAGCTTCAAACTGTACCTTTCAACTTTTTTTCAGCTTTGAACATTATAGAGTGGCCCCTTAAAAATCGTACCAGTACACCCAAAACCAGAATTCCTAAATGTTGTCTTTACACAGATTTATACCCTTGTGTTTATGACTTCAGCTGTCACCTTCAGTTTACTGTAGAAAGGAAATGCTTACAGTAAACTTGCAATATAAAGTGATTTTACTTTGATCAAAGAAAACTGCAGACTTGTCTCACACTTTGTGTAACTTTGGTAAAATAAAAAGAAAACCACAAGTGATGATGGAGCACTATATCACAAAAAATGAACTTTAATCCACTGGTTTAGCACTTTCAGCCCAAGAATTAGGCCTTCATCAGAACAAAGTGTTAAATAACTGTCTCATTTTTATACCATCATCAATACACATCACACCAGTCAAATCTCATTTTACTTAAACTTAATGTAAAAACTGTTTAAAATGAATTTAAATAAAATGCATTTTAAATAAAGCATACATTTCTAACAAACACATAAACTATTTACATTTGTTGTAATAAACTTTTCTTTTCAACACGGCTTTATAGTTGACACCATTGTTAAGCCCTGGTGCCCTGCATGCATCTAATAAAACCTGCCATTTAAACTCTCTAAAATCTAGTTCCCCATCTCTGTCTCCATTAAAGCCCAATGGAACATGATCTATAACTGTAAAAAGAAACTTAACACTGTTATTGCTACTCATACAGTTTAAAGGGTGCTTGTAAAGAGCATTATCTAAATGTTTCTTTTTGATGGCATAATAGTGTTCATACATTCTGTTTTTAAGTTGCCTATTGTTTTTCCCAATATAGAATAAAGAACAAGTGGAGCATTTTGCCATGTATACCACAAATGTTGATTTACAACTAAAAATGCCTGGAACGTGCCACATCTTGCTCTGAGTTGCAACATTAAAATCTGCTCCCTCTGGAATGTATTTACAAAAATTGCAACTTTTACATTTAAAAGTACCTATGTTGCCTTGAGGCTTTTTTCTTTGTCCACTTTCTAACATTTCTTTGAAATTCCTTCCTCTTGCGTTAACAAACATGAGGGTTCTCCTACTACCATCTGAAGATCACTATTTGAAACTAATATTCTCCAGTTGTTGGACACTATGTTTTTAATTTCTTTATTGCCAATCATTAGCGGACCGGAGTTCCGCTGTGGCGACCCCTAACTGGGAAAAGCCGAAAGACACAAACAAACTGTCTAAGGTAAAGGTTAACAACATGGACGTTACCCACTCCTTCTTGTTTTGTGTGTTTCTACTAAGCCCCTCCCTTTCACTTGTACTAATAATGTCTTGGACTATTTTAGAAGGGTACCCTCCGTTTTTAAATCTAGAATGCAATTCCTGCACTAACAAATCTAACTGTGCTTCATCACTTGTAAGTCTCTTAAGCCTAACTAACTGCCCCTTTATAATGTTATATTTCACATAAGTGGGATGCATACTAGAGTAACTCAAAAGACCATTGCTTGCCACATTCTTATAACTGATAGAGGACCCCAAAAAATCTTTACCTTCCTCTTTAATAACTTCTAAATCTAAGAAACATATCTTACAATTATCCCAGCTACCAGTAAAATGCAAAAAAGAGGTGCTATTGTTCATGTCTACAATGAACTGTAAGAGCTCAGTTTGTGTGCCTCTCCAAATAAAAAACAAATCTTCAATAAAACGATAATAAGTCACAATTTTCTGTCTGTTGGTAAACTTGGACATACTGTTGTTTTTCCCAGTAAGCCAGAACTAAGTTGGCATAATTGGGAGCCATCCTGGCACCCATCGCCACCCCCTTCGTTTGCAAAAAATTTTCATTGTCAAACATGAAGTAATTGTATGAAAGAATATTATCCATACATTCCAGCATGAACGTGGACTACTCTAATTCATATTCTCCACTGTTGATTAACAAATTCCCAACCCACTCTAACCCCACATCATGAGGAATGCAGGTGTATAAAGATGCCACATCAACTGTCACCAGCAAATCACCAGCTTCAACCATATATTTTTTTAATTTTTACTTAAAAAATCAAAGGAATCCCTAATAAAGGAGTCTGTCTTCTGCACTATCTCAAGCAAAGATCTATCTATAAACTTGGAACATGACTCTAACTTCGATGCTGATGAAGAAACTATGGGCCTATAAGGGGACAGTGCCCATCCTTGTGTATCTTTGGAATACCAAAGAGGTGCCCTATACTGAGTTTGTCTACTACACAAAACTTATACATGTTCCTAGAAATCAAACCTTCTGATAAGGTTTCAAAAAGCCAAGAGTGTATTCTTTTATACGCTTTTTGGACATCACCTTTGGAAACCTTTATATATGTAGTTTCATCTGCTAATAATAATTGCATTCCCTTCACATAATCATCCGAATTTACTATGACCATTGAACCCCCTTTGTCTGCACGTATGACCCTGATGGAAATATCATTCTTAATGGAGTTGAAAATCATTTGCTGCTCCACTGTCATATTATAAAATTTTCTCTTGCTTCTTTTGTTTAACAAACCCTAATTTCTATTTCACACCATTCCTCAAATGCTTTTAATACAGGGTGCAAGGGTGGGTTAAAAGTGCTAGGTGTAACAAAATCACCCTTTTGTTTACCTTCTTGATTCCCCATTAACAACTTTAAGTTCAGTTTTCTGGTATATTCTTTTAAATTAACAACAGTGTCTACAATGTCTGCTCTTCTGATTTTACTTTGAGAAAATTAATATATGTAGACTGTATACTCATTGCAGATGCATTACAAAAGAAACGATGCCAGTGAAATATAATGGCAGATTCCTTTTCATAATAGTTAACTGCACATAAAAAAACAGGTGAACAGCTGATTATGGCATCCTGTTTGAAAAAAGATGCTTAGTATAACAGTGACTGTAGATTGTAACAGAGGTCAACAAAAATCCATAATTTTGTCCACTTTGTCGGAACATTATTGCCACTCATCTGTTTCAAAGGAATTTGTCAGTCATTTCATTAAGTAACTACTTATGACTTCATTGTAATATTGCTAGCCAGAGTCATGGCATTGAAAAGAAAATCATATCCTGTTCACCTTTCCATTACTGTCAACATGTTTTAATAAAGTAGTTTAATTTACTAACAGTGCTGTTTGGAGTAGCAAGTACATACTGAATGTTAGAGATGCTTTCTGTTTTCTGTGACTAAAAATCTAGTCAGTAAATTAATGCTTTTGCAATTTGTAGTATGCAGAAATCATGTAGAGAAGTCTAGGATATAGTGTTACAGAGCAAAGCCCTGCAAGCCCCATAGCCACTCTTACATATCTGTACAAGGCTTGGTCACAAGACTAAGATGTAAGGTTTAATAAAGAAAGAAAAATTATGTAATGGCAAACATTCACGAGATTGCAGTCTGACGGCAAAACAACTTCTGTGGATACTAACAGAGAAAAGATTTATTACATACCTCTCTGTTGTCCAGATTTTCACAGAATGTCCAAATATTTGCCTTATACATTTGGTCTGTACCTCATAAAATCTGTGGTTTTCTGGCAAATCATTGAGGAATGAAATTACTGAAAAATGACAGACATTTCAGTTTCAGAGTTCATATCCTTCAGAAAATGCATGCTAATGCAAGACCTGTTATTCTAGCAACTTTCTGAGGTTATAAGAGTAATATATAAAATTTGCCCATATTTTAGGCCTTTGTCCCCCCATTATTTTGACTTTGTCCAAATCTCTTGCACTAAGAGGCTAAGACTTACTGTATACCTACAGGTTGATTTCCCCTTGGAGAATTACTGAAAGATGTTAACTAGCTGCAAGTGTGACCACAAGATGGTAATTGGGCAGCAAACCAGGCAGCAGAATAACAGAGTGCACCTACAACTGAATCACGAAACCAAGTACACCAGTGGTACTCAGCAGCTGAATCAGGATTCTTTGTTCCTGTATACAATGGTAAATCATGTAGTCATGGCAGTTTTGCCACATGGCCTTTTTACTGATTTCCATGTTAAACTCCATAATAGTGGAACGTTACTGTCTGTGCCATTTTTTGGTCAACACCCAAACCCTCATTGGAAAGAAGTGAGGAATCACTTCAGACAAGGAAAATGAATCAGTTTAACTCTGTGCCTGAAGTAAGCAAAACATAAAACGTGTCTAGATCCCCACTACCAAAAGCCAATAGAGATGGTAGCTCTCATATACCCCCAACCTTATGAGTCTGAAAAACTGTAGTGGTGTGTCACAGGCTTTGCGGCTTATGCTAAAGACATCCAGAAAGCACACCACTCAGTGACTTATAAAGTGTCATGTGTATCTGCATCTATCAATGAGCAGAAAGCAGGGCAGTGGCCTTAAAGATGTGGAACAGCCACAGAAGTGAACATAGAAATCAGAATGCTATGCAAAATGGAACCTGTGAGAGATTTGCATACACCACTGCTCTGAAATAATATGCACATTAAGAATGAATCCATATATCGGCATAAATGCTGTGTGATTATTGTTTATTATGTTCAATTCACTGAACCATATCCTGACATTGATTCTAGAACTTACTAAATTTAGTTAATCAAGTCAGTCACACTGGGCCAAATATTCCTTTAGAGAAAAAACTGTACAATACAAACCTAGAAAATATTTTTATTAGACTGACCAGGGAACTAAGCCAAGTCTCTTTGTGTTCTAGACCAGAAAAGACACAAGGAGATAAAGTCAAGTCCTCTAAGACAGCATCTGGAAGCAAGGACCAAACCCTGGACTCCACAGTTGAGAGAAGGCAGTACTAACTAATGTGTAATTAACCAGACTGAGACACTTGCTGCTACTTTGTGAATCAAAGTGGCTCATTAACTGTATTCTTCTATCATTCCTCCCAATTTACGGCTACAGAAGGACTTAATTACAGTCTTGTCCGACTAGTTGTCAAGTGAAAGAAAACAAAATTAAAATATTTTTATTTATTTATATAGTTCTTTCTGGGTTAATTTATGTGTTTTCATTTTGTCAACTGGGTTAGTCCTCCTCAGCACTACCTATTTTCAGAACAGTGAGAGAGAGAGAGAAAACCTGTCAAGCAGAACAATCAGTACCAGTAATATAGTGCAAACTTTTAGATCAAGTACAGAATTGTGTAGTTGCAAGGACAATATTTTAGGTACAAGTCATAAGTAAGATATGCTATGCTGATATATAGTCTAAAGGTACTTTATATCAATAATTAAAATACAAGAAAGTTGTTATGTTTGTATAGTTATAGACATAATCATTACACCTTCATCTTGCTCAGATATTAAAACACATACAGCCAAGGAGATATTTTGTGGAATGCAAAATGCAAAGATTAATTAGTGAACACAATGAAAAAGAAAAGGAGGGGTAAAACAGGGTGTGATATTTTTTGCTTTGTTCCATCCACCTTTGCTTCATACTCTCCAGTGCCCGATTTATCACCGGGTCTATCAATCCTTTCATCCCCCAAGACTAACACAAATTTTGGGAGTGCTAAAGCTGGCATGAAACTTGAGAGTGTCCTGTGGGGTCTTGCTGGCAGCTGTTCCTCCTGGGGAGAGATTATTTATGTTGATTATATTCTCTTTCTCTGAGGTACAGTGACCATAAAGTTGATTATATTTAGTATGAATATGTAGGGGAATGGAGCTCTCTGGCTGACTGGATTTGCCCACCATGTAAAACATGAGTTTGAATTTCTCTTTCAAGTCACATTTATTTGAATTCAAACAGAACTGAATGCATGTCATTCACAGCCATATCCTATCAGCTGCATAGGAATAATGAAGAAGCATTCAAGGAAAATCATCTTGCACCATTTTTCTGCTGCAAGATTGTCTGTTTTGAGTGAGTACAGCAGTATAGGTGAGTGATTGTGAGATTTTAAAATGAGTTTCCTACATTTTTGTCTTGGGGTGTTCAGGTGGAAAAACAGGCAGGACATGATACATATTAGCAAAGATGATATAAATTATTCAAACTATACTGTAGGAGCTATAAAGTATGAAGAATTTAAGAAACTGGAGAAGTTATGATACTCCTTAGCCCACTACTTAGGTATACCAACTCTGAGAATACTATTTCTGGTTAATGAGAACCCCCTGGGATGCCAAAATCTTCATCTTTAAATGCAAACCCCACTATTCACACATTAGTGATCATATATAAACGTACCGATCAAAAGAGTATTCAGTAAAAGCCTGGCACAATGCCACACTAGCTGCTGGCTGTTTTGTAGTGAAACATTAAAAAGCTGTTATGGATATTCTGCAAGTTTTTAAAGTGAAGGTTAAGAAGTCAGAAAATTGGTTTCTTAGTGGATAAAATATGGTATATTACTGTGGAATGAAAAAGTCCATATTAACAGCATTTGTTATGATGCTAGTGGGGATATTTTATATGATGACAAAGTTTTGATGTGATTTGTACCATTGAAAAGACAATGTTGGAATTCAAGATCAATTTTAAGATTGCTGTGACTACTAGAATTTTATTTTTATTAAGAATGGATGAACTTAAGGCTTTAATATGCCTACAATTATTTTACTGGACACTCATTACAAAATGGAGACCATTGTAAGTGTTAATTATACCTATGAGTTTTCAATGATCTTTTTTTTTTGGTTCACCATTTATTGAAAATTAAATATTAAAAACAGTGAGCCAAAAATGTACAAAAACATCAAAAAATATTTTTTTACAGAGAAGCAAGTCCCCACCCTTATATATATATATATATATATATATATATATATATATATATATATATATATATATATATATATATATACACACACTCCACAGTTGCACCACAGTAGAGGAAAGTGAGAAAACCCTGAAAAGCCCACCACCAGCTCGCACAATACAATGCACTACAGTAAAACTTACCACAACATTACATTCTCACACTGAAGCTGCTCAAATCACCTGTAACTTTGTCTTAACCATAGTGTATAAGATTTTTGAGATGGAGCAGAACTGTGGGTAAGGGATCATGAATGCCAAGTATGCAATGGTAAATACTGATGCATCATTCATTATTATTATTATTCAAAACATTTTCACTATGGAAAGTAAAGGCTTCATCAAAAGCTTGTGTGCCAGATCAGAAAGTTTTAAATATAGTAAAATGGAATACATTTTTTTGTTGGTCTGGAATTTCCCTGGGTGGGATCACAATATGTTAATTACTTTAAAATATACTTTATGCCTGATATGTTTGTCTCATTGTAAGGGCTTGAAGGCACATTTCCAAGGGGCAGGTGGCTTTTTAATGGATGTCCCACTACCCTATAATACATTCATATGAAGGCATGAAGGCTACTTCTTGAGTCAAATCTCCAGCTTATGCCAGGTGGGATTTTTGAATCTACTAAGTATGTTTTGTCTCCATATTTACATTTGACATAAACAACAAGGAAATGGTATTGCACTTGCTTGGTTAGTGGAAACCTTTTCCTGGGACATGGGTACAAAATTGATCAAAAGTGAGTGTAAAACCTTGCAATCTTGATAACAGCAAGGAAGAATGAGGTGATCAGGAAGGGTAATATGTAGATAAAATTACTGTTTTGTTTTTTTTCTTTATCAAATCATGCCTGGAAAAGGTCCTGTGGCTAGCCCAATATACTACTCCCTAATTGTAAATACTCAAATTAAAAATCTCTCTCGCTCTCTCTCTCTGTTCTTATTAAAGTTCTAGGATTGTTAGATGGATGTGATATGAGCAGTAAAGAAGGATAGCTACAGTAAACTGATGTGTCAGGGCAACAGCAACAACCATAATGGGTTGGATGCCAAACAAGTGAAAAAAAAAAAACAGTCAAAGGCTTTTATTTTGCATTTATTTTCATGCATAAATTCTGTTTTTAATTTTAACTTTTGGGTTAGAGATTAGGACTACATATTTTTGCTGCATATTAAAATAAAATAAATAAAATGAAATCAAATAAAATAAAATAAACAACAAGATATCCGTAAAGTAAGGAAGTAGACCACAAAACTCTAGTGCATCTGCAAATTGCCTTCAAAGGAGCATACATAAATAGCATCACCATCAGCAAATAACACAGTTGATTAAAACAACCAATCACAGCACACAATACAATGGTAATAATGTCATACCATTAGATTTTAAAATGCCAAAATTTAAAATAACAAAGACTTTTCTTATATAATAACCTATCCTTAACTCCAGTATGACCCCATCCACCTATCCTGTTGTTGCTTTCAGATATGTAGGTTCACTGTTATGAAGCCGCATACAATGTTCAGCCACAGAACTACCAGACTTTTTATTCCTTATATCCTTCACATGGTCCTGCAACCTAAATTTAGATTTTCTGGTGGTTTCACCAATAAAGACATAGCATAAATAATCTTCTCAGAGTTCTGAGAAATGTTCCAGTGACATTAAATCTATGTCCAGTGATAGTTTCAAAAGTTCAGAATACATATATACAAACACAACATAAATTACAAGCCGTATTACCAAATTTTAAAGATATATTTCTGTGTATTGCTGTTATTTCATTTAAAACAAGCTTAGCTGTAACCAAACAATTGTCTAAGCTTTTAACTTTATAAAGGATATATTAGGAACCAATCATAACACTTTCCTCAGAGATTCATCAGAAAACAATATTCCCCAATACTTCTTTACTATGTCATCTATTTGATCAACTACAACACTATATTGACTAAGAAATATATTCATGTTCTATATTTTTTTTGGGGGGGGGTTTAGATTGTATCCAGGAATGAGCAATAGGGTTTAATGTGCTAAAGATCTGGAGATTGGAGGGAAGTATGTATTAAATGGGATTTTTTTCTGTATTTGATGATAGCCTATGAAATATTTATTACTTAAACAAATTCAAGGGTAATATGATAAGGCAAGGCACTAGAGATGTCATGTGACAGTCTACATATCAACAGAGGGAACCTAAGGGTAATCACTCTCATAATCCTGGAGATTAAAGGAAGTGTTTATGTATAGCACATGATAGATTATTAAAAGCGCATAGAATTTATTGATGGTAGTTAAGTCATGTATTTTTCATTATTTATTTATTTGTTTCATTATTTATTTATATTGGTGTGTGGTGAGACATTTGTGAAAGTATGTCATATGACCAGTTGCATTTGTTGAATAAAAGGAAGTTAGGTGATTTGGGGATCAAAGTATGTTGTGGAGCATTACTGTATTTATTAGGTTACTATTATAGCAAACGAGGTGTAATAAATGATTACATATCATCTGACTGACGCAAGTATAATTAAACATAATATTCCTCTTCAGAGTATTAATTTAAAAATACTCTATAACACTACCCCTGTGGTACCAGAGTCTCTCATCCTTGTGCAGGGGGTTGTTCCTGGTGCACCCCACTTATGTAATTAACTCTAAGGCTGCCAAATCTCTGATAAAGCACTAGACTTAGTGTGATGCTACCCTGAAGGCAAACAGGCAGTTTTCAATGAAAGCCTGTTTCAGTTCTGCTACTGATGCTGACTTCAGTCAGTAATTTCTTGACAAACCAAATGACTGCTATAAGTTTTATTACAGCATTTGGAATTTGAATATTCAGGCATGATAAGGAAAATTCAGAATTGTCTTTGACAATACAGTTTTAAGGAAAGGATACTTTGATCTCATATGTAGTAGCAGAGAAATTTTTATTGTATTTTAATTACTTGTCAGCTCATTAACATTACATTTCTCTTTTTCTTCCTTGATTTTTATAGCATTCATTTGTACAGTGCAAATACTATGTCTAGCTAACAATTTTGTTATGTTGAGTAGGCTTTTTTAATAAACTAATTTTAAATCCATGTTCTTCATTATTGATTACCATGATATGTTTTAATGTTTACCTGGGCTGTCACCATTTCATCAGTTGTTTAATGAATACTGTACAGGTTTAATGGCAGTCACATCAGTGAATTCAAACACCTCTTTGACATTATATTCATTGGTCACACTTTACATATCAGCTTGATTATGTGTCCAGAAAAAAAAAGTATCATTTTAGTGTCATACACTGTGGTCTTCTTTCTTTCGGCTTTTCCTGGTTAGGGGTCGCCACAGCAGAACTCCAGTCCGCTAATGATTGGCAGTGGATTTTTACATTGCCGAGTTGCCAACCCGATGCCCAACCTTCAAAGAAGGCACAACCATTCACGCACGCTCCTACCTGCATGACTTTAGACGTGACTCGACCACAGGGAGGACATGCAGACTCCACACAGAAGGCACTCCAGCCAAGAATCGAACAGGAGAACCTCTTGCTATGAGATGACAGTGCTAACCACTGCACCACAGCACAGTGTCAGAAAACATTCAGCTATTAAAAATCTCTTCAGACATTTTGATGACTTCCGATACTTTTGTGTTTTGTTTTTTGTTTTTTTTTTACAGAAATGCAGCTGCAAACCAGGACTATTTGGACTATTTTTAAATTCATTACATCTTTACCTGATACTATCATATATGAGTGTAATAGTTTTATTTTTAAAACTGCATACCAGTCGAGTTTTACAGAAGAATATAATAGAGCAGATATCCAGCACTTTCCCGTTTTACACAGAATTATAATTTTCATTGTGCTTACTGCATTATTTGATCATCTTGATTTTAAATTGTGCATAGCATTAATCAATGCAACAAAAAAGCTGTTGATTAAATCTTTATTAAAGGTAATGGTGTGAATAGGTCTCTTGGGGAATTCTGTTTACATGAATCATTACAGGCATGAAGTTTAATCCTGTCTCACCTTTTTATGTGAAATGATATCTCCCCGGCTATTAATCTAGTTAAGTAAGAATTAGGCCAATTACTAGAGGGTTTTAATAACACTTAACCCCATATTTCGTTGTAGTGTTGCATATCACAAACAGTAAGTGTGCAGTTAGCACTGGTTAATACATAGCTTTTTGTTACATTTATCTGATGAAATTAATATAGCTTCTATGAAATGTTTTAGTATAGATATATATATATATATATATATATATATATAGAGAGAGAGAGAGAGAGAGAGATATCACCTTTTTTCTAATGTGATATTGTATTAACTAATTGCAGTTTTTATATGAACTGTCATGTATGCATCCAGTAAAAATGGTTCTACCTGACTTCGTCGACAGCTGAGAAGAGCAGAACATCGACAATGCAGAAGTTATGTCAGGTAGAACCGTAAAAATATATATTATATTTTGTTTACACTGGGCAATTAGATTACCTCATTCTACTAACTTTATGTGGTCTGTGACATGAATTAAAATGTTCTTTGGTCTGCCCACCTTGCTAACATTAATTCCCTGACAATTATAAAATGATATATTTATGACTGTATTGGATAGCTCACAGAGGAAGACAATTATTTGTTGGATGAGGAATAGAGTACCTGGGGTGCTGGGATGTACAGTTTATTCTTACACTGAATATATTCATAAAACATTTACAGTTTACAGTGCACTAATAAAGACCAAGATCACCAGCACAGAGAACAATCCCATCATTCATATTCTATGATCTTTTAGGCTCATATTTATTATTTATTTGACCATATAATGTATTGATCCCAGTGAACTCATTTCAGATAAAGCTCAGGTCCAAAGCCCAGTAGCTGTATAGTATGAAATGAATGCAGACTAGAACATGCAAAGCATTCCACAGAGCAGACAAAACATAGTACATACGTAATAAATAGCATATAACATTCAGGAGGTCTGTGCGACCATTTTATACAAACACTAACAGCATATGTTAGGAATACTACTAATGGAACATATAGCAATAGTAGGCTAGTAACCTTCAGCAGAAGGGTGATGTCTACCTCAGAGAACATTCACCAGATTGGGAATAGGGTTGTAAGAATGAAATGCAGAAATACAAAGGAGGCAGACATTTTAGACTACAAGAAATGGAAGTTAGAAACATTGAAGAAGAGCACAGCAGAACAGCGGTAATAAAGTAAGTACAGGCTTTGCAAAATCATCAAGAAAAACACATTTTTGGAGTAATGAACTGGACAAAAGTATAAAGGAAAATAACATGAAAAACTGGGAGGGAGAAGGCAGACAGTAGTTTGCTACAGTTCCTGGCATTCAGGCAATAATAGCAAGGTGCTTACAAAGTTTTTAATACAGGTTAATTTGTGCAAAATTAAATAACAGTCAGGGCCTAATAGGGGACTAGATTCCTCAACTGATGTCAAACTAGACAAACTGCAGTACTGGCTAAACAAATGGTTTAAGACAAAATGGTTGAATTCATCTTTTTGTTGTGTGACAATGTCTCTCAAATTTTAACATGTAAAAGGCATATCTTTCTGCACTGTTAAATGGATTTTGCAAATTCCACTCCAAGATTGCAGGCTCATATCCATTCTGTCTATTAACCAAAATATCAGAAAAAAAACTTCTTTAGGACACAATCATAGAATATATTAACAGCTATGGCATCCTGATTGATTGGCAACATGTATTTAGGCCAAGTCATAATATACCTGCAGCTATATACCCCCTAGTTGACAAAATGTGCATCTCTGTTGAAAGTAACCATCACACTGGCACACTATTCATAGATCTAAAATATGTCTATGAAAGTGTTAGCCATAATAACATTTCCAACAAACTCCAATCTCTTAGGTTCAGCTCTACCGAGCTCACCCGACTCTCATGCTATCTCTGTCAAAGGACCTAACTCACTCCTTAAACACCTTCATACCATCAGTCCCCATGAGTCTTTTCTTAGCCATATCCTCTTATCTCTTTTCATTAACAACATTACCCTTTCTATACCTCATTCTTCCAATACAACCCTATATTATGATGATATCGTAATTCATAGCATAGTTCATGATAAAACGAGTTATAAATTGTCTACCAAATCAATTAAAAGATGATTGGAACAATTTTGTAGTTGGCTTAATAACAATCAGCTAATCTTAAACACCTCTAAAACATTTATCATGTGTTTTTGTTAAAATCAGAAATGGCAACTGTAGGAAATTCTGAGACTTGTTAGTACTAGTTCCAAGATAATGAGACAGACTGAATGATTGAAATTGTGGACTTACATATACTAAGTCCAAGACTGCTATACCTAAGAATATTCCCTTTTCCCTGATATATGACAATCTCAGAGCTGGTTTATGTAAGTTCATTGGGTGCAGGCAGCTTTCTCCCTGCAAAAATACAACTTTAAAGGAGAGTGGTGATGTTTAGAATTCACTCTTCTCCTATGTTTTTGGTCTTTTTTGTCAATCCCAGGGTTCCCTATTATGAACCTCAACATTTCCAGAGGGAGCCATCAGAAGCCTTTTGCATACTGTCTTCTGAATGAAACAAGATACAACTGGTCACTTGGCACAAATATCTAGGACTTCTTTTTAATACAAGTCTCAACTTAAAATGTAACACAGTTGAAGTTTGTAGTAAAGCTATAAAACAATCAAATTCTTGCTACTCTGTATTCAACCATCTTACAAGTCCCATACAAGTTGTAATTGCAAAAATATTCTCATTCATAGAACGAAGTATACTTTTCCATGAACAATGCTTAGCCTGGAAATGGGGAGGAACGAAAATATGCAAATCCCCCCCCAAACCCTTAATCCCTTCACACTACAGTAAATGCCATCTGTAGATTAATATACATTTCTTGAAGAACAGGGTACCACTGTATTATATTAAAAACTGTAACTGATTACCAGTAACTGGCTGCACTCCTTTCCTCACTCATTTTAAAATTACAAAATGAAAGATACTGCAAAATTATTGGTAACAGACTAGCCCTTAACTCCTTCCATTTGATCTTTACAGTAAGAGGAATAACATAACAACTCTCTAAAGACCTGATTTCCTCAGCGCAGTTGTTGAAAAAAGCATTTCAAAAGTAACACCTGCTAACTGAAACCACCTGTCCAAAGACAATACAATAAAACACAGTTCCATGTCATCAGAATAAAACTAGTGGGATACCTCAAGAAAACCTCCTCTTGTTCCTACTTTATTGAGAAGGGTTGACATTCATTACTCTTCCAGGATCCACCATTCAGTATTAATTGCAATAATTCTGCGCTACCAAACTTGTAACTGAATTCTGTAACATTTGTCAGCAGGATATACACATAATCAGCCTTCTCCCTCCTTGGTAATTGGTAAACGGCAAAACTAGTTATACAGTGTCTTGTTGAATATATGTTTCTGATTATTCTGTTGCATGTTTATATTATGTTATCTCATGTTTGATTATTCTTTTGTTTGCTTTTTTTGACATGTACATCTGTGCTTAAGTTTGTTTATTTTATTTTTACCATCTGTGACCTGGTTGTAGCTGAAAAGGTCTAAGGGCCAGCCCACATGCCCAGTTAACTAAGTAATTAATTAACTAAATCAAAGATTGCTCCATTGTCTTTTGTTTTATTTAAATTTATTAACTGAGAGAGAGCACTGATCACAAATAATTAGTTTCCATCTCAGCCTAGGAAAAAAAGTACAGCGATGCAAAATTAGTATGGACAATGAGATATAAATGTAACAAAATAAAGATATTTATGTATACAGTATAGAGACATTACATTCAACTATGTACAACAGAGTAAAAGTGAAAACTAGGCAAGCCATACAGTATGAGATTAGCTGGCATGAGAATTTAAAGGAAATGAGTGACTGTGGTAGGACTGAGTAATGTGGTTAGAGGGATGGTGATGGCATTTAGAACATTTCAAAAGATGAACCTCCAACTGTGCCCAGAAATGTGGGTAAGATGGTGTTCCATTTAGATGGGAAGAAGTAGATCCCCACAGTCTGTAGCGAAATATAGAGAAGAAGTGAAGTGTGCAATGCAGTTCAGGGGCTTGTAATGAAGGGGTTGAGCTGCCATGATTTCTGAGATTGTAGGAAGGGGAATGACTTATCAATTTAGCTGCTAAGGGAGAGATTGCTCAATTGTTTAAAAGTCTGAATTTATTTTTTATTTTATTTATTTATTTGCATTTGTTGACTGGGATAGTCCACTGGGTCATGTCGGCCCGTTTTCAGTGGAGGCCCAGGGAGAATTTATTTATTATTTATTATTTATTTACATTTGTTTACCAGGAAATTCCGATTGGACGCAGGTCCTTTTTCAGCGGATGCCCGAAGAGAAAAGCGCCACATCATGTATATGATAAATAGAGATACAAAGTTACAGCAATAGTAAACAACGTTACAGGTTGTTGGCTTTAATACAATAACAAGATATTGCTTATCAACAGTATATACAGCAAATGTTGCAAGTTAAGATAGTTTCTTGTCATTTATAATATTAGAATTTCACATTACTACTCCATCTCCACTCTCCTCACTCTAGAAAGAAATCTAGAGAAAAGCTCCACAAGAAAATGACATTACATTACATTACTTTTACATATATGTCAGGTTACATTACATTACTTTTACATATATGTCAGGTTACATTACATTACTATTAATAGACAATATTCATGAATAGTTGTGAACACAACATAAGCTCACCTTTTTGTTTGACTGGAGCATTTCCCTTTTTCTAGGTATTTGCAGAGGTGTTCACTTAATGAGGAGAATAATTTGAACCTGCTGATTCTAAAGTGTGTGGAGTTACTTTTTGAAGCATATGCTACTAAGGTGAGACCATATTTCAGTTAAAAGAGAAGAATTCATTGGACTGTAGATGTTCTACAAGCCTGGGAGAGGAAGGGGAGATTGTGTTACTTCAGAATAACAGTGAGTTACTTTTTTTCTTTGTTTTGTCAAGATGGTGAGTGAAATTGAGAGATGGGCCTATCCAAAACCTCAAACATTTTCTAAAGCGGTGTTCTTATGATCCAGTATCTGTGATGGGGAAGACATTTTGAGGAGTGTATGCTTTGTTCTGAAAAGGACATTTTTGTTTTGAAAGAGTTAAGTGGAAGCTGTTTATTGGTCCATTTGGATAAGGGAGAGGAAATCTGACTTCTGACTAAAGCTCTTTTTGTAGTACTGAGAGGGATTTATTTGAGTGGAATAAAACCACTTCATCGGCATAAAGTAAAAGGAAACTGAGGCAATAATAGAGAATAGGAGGGGGTGAGGATGGAGTGCTATGGCACACTTTTATTGTGATTGGCTAAAAGAGAGAATGAGGATTGGACTTTGATAGTGACATGGCAGTTTGACAGATAATTCTGGAACTAGGGAATAACATAAGCAAGTGATGTAAGAAGACAGTATGTCCCACCAGCTCAAATGTCTTTGAGAAGGTGACAAAATCAGCACCCACAAAACAATCTGCACATAACTAGGACAACTTAATTTGTAAGAGTTCACAGTGCTGTTACTGAGTTAGGTGTCGATGAGTTTCTCTAGATTTCTTTCTAGAGTGAGGAGAGTGGAGATGCGTAGTAATGTGAAATTCTGGTAGGTTTGGGTTGTTTTGGAAGTGAGTTTACTGCAGCAATCTTACAGACATTTGTTGTGGCATTTTACATTAAGCAAATATTGTAAATATGTTGGATGGGTGCCAAGATAAAATCCATGCAGTGATAGATGAACAAGGGATGTAGGGAATCTGAGCTGGGGTATTGTTATTGCATATTTGTTCATGTGGTGGCTCAGTATCTTTAGTATTAGTGTTTTTAATGTAAAACAGGGAAATGTAGCATGCAGGTGCAGGATTATAGGAGGAAATGTGCTGGTGCTAGAAACTCTTGTGAGGTTAACACATTTCATAAGAAAGTCAGAGAGTGAACATGGGTATAATATACTAATGGGCTGACCTCTTTCCACAGCTGTTCATGGGTTATCAGAAGGGTTTTTTGTTTTGATTTCATGAGATGACATTATAAAACCTTATAGCTTACTTTGATAGGTTTTTGTATAGGGGTTTGGGTTTGCTTTCCAGGTATGTCAGGCCTCATCTCTTAGTTTTAATAGTGATTTCAGTTCACTTGTTATACAAGTCTTCTATTCGTTTTTGTTTTGTATAACCTAGATATTAAAGGAAAGACTGTATCTTGTTGATTATTAAAGTTGTTGGTAAGTAATTTGGCAACTACATTGGTCTCACTAGTATTTATAATGAATGGCCAGTCAAAGGTGGTGAGAATTGCATTAAATGTATTGATGTTGGTCACTAATTTGGTTCTAAAAGAGAACAGCTTTGGTGAGATTTTTGGTGAGGGAGATATATGAGAAAGGGATGATAAGAGAAGGATGATGTCAGAGATTAGTGAAGGGCTGTCAGTAATCATTAGACTGAGTGGTGGATGGTGCTGAGGTTTGGTCAAGTGGGTTGATATATTAGTTGTTTAATGTTGAAATCATATAGGAGGTCTGTGACATCATTATTGATGGAGCTAACCATGTTTAAATTGATTTCACCAAATACTATGAACTTGTTGATATTTTCTAGTGGCAGGGGCTGTGCTCTATACTAAGCTTTTTGAGCTTTTCATGGTCAATGAAGGGGGAGATAGTTGCAAGGTGGAGTGGTTTCTTATTATTGGGGGAATCTTGGGGGGAAAGGGGAAATTCAGTGTAAGGGTTTCCTTTTGATTGTCTTTTCTTAGATATTGCCACTATTCAGACAGTTTGATATCTGCCACAAAACCTAATTCTGTCTAGCAGTACCGGTGTTATGGTGAACAACACATTAAGTAGAACAGAGTGTAAGAGAACAGGACAATATGACAGGGCTGGTTCAAAGAAAATTAAGCCTGATGAAACAATAGTGAAAACATGTTTGCTATGACATTAACTCAGTTTTTATTTAAGAAAAGTTGAGTTTCGTTGGTGCATGATGTCTAAGGATCTTATTGTGATTTATTTAGATATTTTATTGTGGAATCCTTTGAACTTTAATCTGGTGGGTTTTGTTTTTAATCAAAGAGAAGTAACCCTCATGTATGAGATAATTGTGTAAAACTGCTCACTTTCTTCCCCACCTGTACTTTTATTTTTAATTTAGTTATTGGTTAATAAGGCAAATTAATTGATCTTTCTCAGACCCTTTTAAGCCATGGCCACAAGCATAAGTCAGACCATGAAAACCAGTACGTTTATTTATTACATAAAGCTAGCTATAATGTAGCAATGTTGATGGTTCAGTTACTTACTTTAGTTATTTTTCTCCATACTGTTCTTGAAGTTTATCAACAGTTTAGTTACTTATGGTAGCTGCTTGTTCTAGAATGCTGATGAAAGCTTACAACTAAAGTAGGATAATAAATGTCTGTGCTTCTGCTAAATGGATTCATGATTATTCATTGAAGGATTGCTCTTCAACCAAGTACACAAAGATAAATGACTGAAAACCAGTTTCAGAGAGCATGTTTTCAAGCTTTTATTTCAGGATGCAAGCCCCCTTGCACCCCCATGAAGGGGGAGAGCTCCACTCAATTGTATTTATATATATCAACTCCTCCTGCCATTCACTGAAAGTGGCTTTCAGTGATAAAGCCATCATGCTGCCTTCTGATGAAAAATAAATTCATTAATAATCAATAAATAAATTAATAAATTCATTGTCATTGAATCATTTGAAAGGACCACACCATGTTTAAAGTAGCTTTTTCAGTATTTTGCCAACTCTTGTGTGACTTGTGACATGTGCGTGTTTTGCCCACTGACAAATTTGTGTGAGTTAAAATAATTCATTATTTCCTATTAATGGTTTATATGTTTACTTCATACTGAAGGACCATCTCTTGTGAAGAATGCACTTTGGAGGGAAAGAGAGTGCACATCACTACAAAGGTGTGTGAATGCTAGCCCGGATGAGGAGTAGCTGGTGAAAATTCATGAAAATAATTTATTTTCTCAAAGATCTAGTCTGTCATATTCCAAAACATTATAGAATAAATCTGTATCAGAAGCATGCTTCAGGACCAGGGAATCTCTTTTTTTATCATCTTCATTTGAGTCACATGTGTGTGTGTGTGTGTGTATGTGCACATGGGCACGCAGACAAGTTATGTATAGACAGCTCTAATTATCAGTCTTTTTATATCAAAACAAGTAGTACAGTCTTTCATATTATAAATCTAAAAACTTAACAGTCACTGTTTGGAAAAAGAAGTAATGTTCAGTAATGCCAGTGCATCCAGTAATACACGTCTGGAAATAAGAAAGATCACAAAATTCAAACTGGAGTAATTTCATGTTCAGAACCTTTCTGGAATCAGTTGCAGTCTCTTTGGTGGTACTTTTATCAGGTCCTAGAGTAAAGTCTCCCTCTCTGGTAATCTCATTGGCACTGGAGATCTTTGAACAGCTAGTAGTCTCATTTTGTACAGATATCTTTGACTGGATCTTTGCAGCTGACCATCTTTGGCCTGTCAGAGATATAGCTAAGGTGAGGTAAAAGGTGTCAGGCTCAAAGTATAAAGGAGTATAATTGGCAGATACAAACTGAGTGGTCGAGGAGTACAGCCATGCAGAAATTAATGTGGAGCACCGGCATTCAGAAATAAATGTGGAACATCAGCATTCAGAAGTAAATGCAAAGTACTGGCAATCAGAAATGAATGTGCAGTACCAGCATTCAGAAATGAATGTGGAGTTCCGACATTCAGAAACGAATGTAGAATACAGTGCCAACATTCAGAAATGAATGTGCAGCACAGACATTAAGAAAACACTGTGTAGTTCCGGCATTCAGAAATGAATGTAGAATACAGTGCCAACATTCAGAAATGAATGTGCAGCACAGACATTAAGAAAAGACTGTGTAGTTCCAACATTCAGAAATGAATGTGGAGCATCAGCATTCAGAGACAAATGTGGAGCACCAGCATTCAGAAATGAATGTGGAGCACCAGCATTCAGAAATTAAAGTGGAGCATTAACATTCAGAAATGAATGTGGAGCTGTGGCATTCAGAAACAAATGTAGATTACTGACATTAAGAAATAAATGTGGAGTGCCGGCATTCAGAAATGAATGTGGAGTTCCGACATTCAGAAACGAATGTAGAATACACTGCCAACATTCAGAAATGAATGTGCAGCACAGACATTAAGAAAAGACTGTGTAGTTCCAACATTCAGAAATGAATGTGGAGCATCAGCATTCAGAGACAAATGTGGAGCACCAGCATTCAGAAATGAATGTGGAGCACCAGCATTCAGAAATTAAAGTGGAGCATTAACATTCAGAAATGAATGTGGAGCTGTGGCATTCAGAAACAAATGTAGATTACTGACATTAAGAAATAAATCAGAAACAAATGTGGAGTACCAGCATTCAGAAATGAATACAGAGTACCGGCATTCAGAAATGAATGTGGAGTACCAGCATTCAGAGACAAATGTGGAGTACCGGCATTCAGAAACGAATGTGCAGCACTGGTATTCAGAAACAAATGTGGAGTACCAGCATTCAGAAACAAATGTGGAGTACCAGCATTCAGAAATGAATACAGAGTACCGGCATTCAGAAATGAATGTGGAGTACCAGCATTCAGAGACAAATGTGGAGTATCGGAATTAAGAAATGAATGCGGAGTACCGGCATTCAGAAATGAAGGTGGAGCAGTGGCATTCAGAAATGAATGTGGAGTACTGGCATTCAGCAATGAATACTGATACTGCTTTGCTGCCAGGGCTGAAGCACTGTGCGTGGTATTAAGAATGCAGCCAGTCACTTGGTACATGTGTAACAGCAGGTTTATTACAGTTTACAAGCAATACGTTTTTTTTTTGTTTTGTTTTGTTTTGTGGTCCTCAGCTTGGAGTTGATGAAGGCGCCAGATCAGACAGCTGTATTGAGAGCCAGAGCACCTATATATGGCTCTGTTGGCTGCACAGGATCTTGCATTATCAGTTTGCTTAATGACATCAGCTTTTCTTCTCCTCAGTATTTGTCACTTGGGTTTTGTATTGTTACAGTTTCTTCATGCTGAAGTGCAGACAATACACTGATTTGTCATAGTAGCACTTTTACTTTAGCAGAACTCCTTGCCAATCCATTTTTAACATTTGGCATGTAGTCTTGTTTGCCACAACACTGAGAGGTAAGCAGTTTTGTCTCTGTTTTCCTCCCCATCAACAATTGGGAAGGTAATAACTCAACAGGCTATACTGAAATATTTCTACATTCAAGTAAAGCTAAGCAGGAATCTTTCTTTAAGCTGGGAGCACATTTTTTCTTAATATTTTGGCAGTCATTATGACTCATTGTACTTGCTCACTTCCTTGCTGATATCTAGACTTGCCATTTCAAGATTGAATTCTCATCCCTGTGAAAATATGTTAACTTCCTGACTTGCAAATTGAGAACTCAAAAATAAGGATGCCTGGAATCCCAGGACAAGAAACAGCTGCTTTAGAAAGCACAGTGACTGAATCTGTTGATACATTTCATTGCTTTATGATCTTAGATGTTTCAAATAGGAGTTGGCACAAATGAGAGAACTCCAGTCTTTGAGATGGAATAAATCTGTCACTGCTTTATTCCTTGATTGTAGGAAAAGAGAACCTCTGGTTGATAAAGTGCAACACCAAGCACAAACCCAAAATCAAATATATAAAAAAAAAAAAAAAAAAAAATGTATGATTCAAAGATGGCTGCCATTCTGTGAACACTGCTGAACTGCATCTCTGCATATACCCTGAGGAAATCTAATCCTAGAATTGATACTAGGAACTTTTTAACATTAAATCTTCGGTAAAATAACTGCAACTTCATTCAACTATTCTGTAGGAAGAAGAAAAACCGAAAAATAATACATTATTCAACAGGATTATAATAGATTAGCTGACTCTGAAAAGAGAATCATACAAAGGAACCGTGTGCTCTATACACTGTAAACTTTTGTGCTGGGATAAGATGTCGAAAGAGGAAAAAAATATGGACATAACCACTACTAAAACAAAACTTTCAGAACTGCAGTCAACGGAAAAAGATGTGATTTCCAAAAGGCAAAGAATTACTAAACAAGAACAAAAGCCAGGGACTAAAACTAAATCCGATCAAGCACTAAATATGGAAGACATCAGAACTGCCTTGTTACCCATTCAAGAAGCTCTGAAAGAATTAACCAACCAAATACAAACGTTTGGAAATTCTTGTAACCAATTACTTGAAAGAATGTTAAAATCTGAAGCTCGGATTTCTGAAAATAAAGATAAACTAACTTTACTGGTAAAAAAAACAAATACGCATGACTTGGATATTCAGGCTATTCAAAGCAAGATTACTGACTTAGAAGCAAGATCCAGGAGGAATAACATTATTATTAGAGGAATTCCAGAATCTGTACAATATAATTATTTAATCCCATCTATAACACAAATATTTACAGTGCTTTTAAATGACTCTGACATGGTAAAACAAATCATTATTGAAAGGGCACACAGAGCTCTGAGAGAACTACAAGCTTCTAATACTCCAAGACCTGTATATGTTAAAATACTCAATTATCAGGATGTTAGCATAATTCGTACAACTGCTAAAAAAAGTGGAGGATGTATCATGTGGAAAAACAACAAAATTTCTCTGGCCCAAGATTTACCTCTACAAGTCAGACAAGCTAGACAGTCCTTATCTCCTTACTGTAGGTTTCTTATTGATAAACAGGTTAAATTCCAAATGAAATATCCTAATATATTAACATTTACAATAGATGGGACTAAATATTCTGTCTCTGCGAAAAATGAACCAAAAATTACTTTTCTGAAGGTTTTTAAGAGTGTACCTGCTTCTGAAACTTGAACTGAATTTCCGTTGGGACTGACAGGCTGCCTGAGGTCGGATTTGCTGATTACTGTGGCTCGAGGTCTTGGTAATCCTTTGTCTTCTCTTGAAATGCTTTAGGCCTCTTTTGGATTAATGGGGTTGCTGTTTTTTGCTGATCCGGGCTATCTGCGGTCGTTTTCCGAAATTTTATGGCTTCTACTAGCTGTTTTCGTCTATGAGAAGACAGGAAATGCCTTCAGTGCTGCCGAGGGTGCGGATTTCGATGTGGCATTTCCGGAAGTCCGGTTGTAGTAGCGGTCCCCCATCGCGAGTATTCTACATGGTTTCCAGGCTTGGAAACCCGAAAGGATTTGTTTTTAGTCCTGCAAAGACATTTTACCATCAAGTAATGTACTGTTATGATATTTTTAAGCACATAGGAACATCTTTATACACTTGCTAGTTAGATACTAATATAAACCCTGTCGTTTATAATAGATTAAGAGGGTGTAGGGAGTATTGTTAAATATGGGACTTTTAGTACATTTTATAACTTTATAACATATAATATAACGTATATATTTTTACTCAGAGGTGATAGTTATATATTACATTATTTGGACACTGGTTTACGATATTAGAAGATAGTGATAGTTTATAATATATAAATAAGGGAAATTTTTATTTAAATGTATGTGTGTTTCTATATAGGGTTATAATATAGCTTTTTTTCCACAATAGAAGAAAATTTTGTCCATTTGTTAAACTTCTACTTCTCAAAATGACATTTTCTGACTATAATAGGTGATGTATGTTAAGTATATATAGCTTGCTAATCAAAGTTACTAAAAGCTTTTTTACAGTAATGTTATATCCATAATATGATTTATTTCAATAACAAGTAATCCAAGATGTAGATGAACAGCAGTGTTTCTTAGGGAATGTTTAGATTAGACTTTGTAATAGTTAGGTTAGTTTATATAGATCTCAATTATGAGATGTGTTTGAGGTTTTATAATCTGAAGTTTTTATGTTTCTTTGTCTTTTTGACTTTTTCAGTCTACTATATTATACAAGACCTATATATGTCCTGGTCCGGGGTTAGAGTGGGTAGGCACCAGTATAGGACGGGATGTCAAGAATGCTTCCAAATTATGTATGTTTTTCAAGGCATTTTACTTTTTCTTTTTGTTTTCCCTTTTAAACTTTTATTTTATAAACAACCCTTTGAATGTGGGAAGTAGACTCATGGAACGTTAAAGGGCTCCAGAGCTTAAAAAAGAGGAAGTTATTTTTACATTTATTGTTGCAGGCTAAGGCGTTGTTTATACTACTTCAAGAAACACATTTAACTAATGATCAATGGGTTGATATAAAAAAAAAAGAAGTGGATTAAAGAAGTAATAGCCTCAGAAGGTAAAACTAATAGTACTAGGGTAGCTATAATTATTAAAAATAAATATAAGGGAAAGATTTTAGACTCTAAAACAGATAAAGATGGAAGATGGTGTTATGTTATTCTTTTATCTACCCAGTTTGATAAACCTATTTTATTGTTAAATGTTTATGCACCCTGTAATGACCAGCAACTATTCATGGCATCATTATATCCAATTTTGACACAATATGATAAATATTATATAATTATTGGAGGAGATTGGAATTCTTATCATAATCCAAAGTTGGATAGATCTTGTCCACAAAAAGCATTTAATAAATAAGCTGTATCAGCACTAAGTGATATTAAGGAAGACTTCCAATTATACAATCCTATTCAGTGTTTAAATACTATTAATAGCACAAATAATTATACTTTTTATTCAACATGTCATAAAATGTGGTCCAGAATAGATTTCTTTTTGATTTCAAGAATAATGGTTAATTTGGAACCCTTAGTTGTTACACATGCATGTTATTTATCAGATCATTCAAAAATTTCACTAAGTTTTGCTAAAGAATCAATGGAGACCCAGCGGCAAAGAGGTTTTAACTGGTCTCTTAACCCAAATTTGTTGAATAAGAAGGAAATATTACATGAAATTATAGATCACCTTAAAGATTTATTAGATAGACTAAAGAAAGCTGAAAATGCAGTCGGTATCCCTGCTAAAAGGTTCTCTCACCAAAAGATAACTGGAAATGAGAAACACAAAAATGAGGAACCAACCACAAGGAATGCGCGTAATAATGTTCTATATAAACCACTGGTATTCCACCAAAAAAAGCTGTTAGCAATCCGTTGTATAATCCAAAAGAAGTTCTTTATTTAAAATACAAAAAATGAGCGCTTTCGCGTGGTGAGTCCACGCTTCATCAGATATCAATTTAAAACAGCACATATACTGGTATATAACCGCTGAAGCGCGGGAAAATTAATTGAATTATTTAATGCACAAAACCTGTGTTCTAATATTGAGTGCTCTCTGAGTGCACTCATTGAATGACAAATATTTCACCGCTCAAGCAAACAAAACCTCACAGGCAAATGCCAAGTCTAACTAAAGAATCACATGACATTAAACACAAAGTTATTAATATATGCACAATCATGTCCTATGTTAAATCTGCATTATTTAATACAAAAAACCTGCAATCTAGTACTAAACGTTCTGTAAATGCTCTCGTAAAATCAGATGTTTCACTGGTCTGTGAACAATAAAGTCTCACCAACATGTGCTGAATCTGGCCAAAAAGTCATAAAATGTTAAAAACAAAATTATAAACATATAAACCTATATACCCTTTATTTAATCTGTATATTGGTAGAGCCAGGAACCCTAAGTAAGTGTCCTTCAAATCGCAAACATAGATCTCAAAGTAAACATTGCTTATATGAACGCAACATCACATATAATGCGTTTGCTTAGTGATGACAAAGTAAAGACAAGATTAAAAACATGAGTCTTTCTTATATAACGTCTTCTTGAGCTCAGCTTGCTTCTTCTTGAAAGTTTATGATAAAAAGATAGTACTATGATGGTCAGCATTAATTAAGTAAAATAACGAAACACTTGAGGAAAGATGTTAATACAAATAGTATTTGTGTTCCGTGCAGAAAATGCTGCCAAATCATGGATCTTAGGTCTTTGATACTAAATCTATAAGATAAACAAATATATACAAACATTCTAGAAAAGAGGTTGAAAGCTAAGGCAGGCTGATCCGCTGGTATAACGAGAGCGTAAACCAAAGGATGACTATCAGGACGTGTTATATGTATGGTATCAAGAAAAATACTTGACAAACATACTGTATATTTATAAGGCCCATACTAAAAAGTTTATCCAAAATAATATAAGAACTAAAAACTATATGTGTAACATACTTGAAAAAATATCTATGCAAGTATGAAGATGCCGTTAATCAGAATAGAAATCTGCGATAGCAGAGAATATGAGACACTAGGCAATTTATATAACAGTGTGTCTAATCACAATGCATGAAAAACATATAAATAAATATATTCTTATATTATCTAACTCCTGCCATAAATAAGCACAGAAAATGTAAATAAATGGGTGTATAAAAGATAATATATATTACATAAGAATATAATAAATATGGATTATATTCATGTACAGTTATATACCTAAAAAATTTTTTTACCTAGATAACAGTACTGGCTTGATAGATATAAAATTGTTAATCCCTGGTGCTAAATGCGCTCCTAATTTTAAAATCCAGTTTAATTCCATGATGGCCAAGTTATTTTCCTTGTTGCCATCCCTACCATTGTGAGTAACCACTTGCAGGACCCTAAAGCTGAAGGAATGAGATGGAAATTCCATGACATGTTTTGCTAAAGCATTCATCTCTACTTTCTTCCTGATGTCATACAAGTGGTTATATATACGCTCCTGAAGTTTTCTTTTGGTTAGTCCTATATAGAATGCCTGGCACTTAATACATGTGGCAAGGTATATCAGATTACGGGTGTTACAGTTGGCAAAGAAGTGTGGGGTAAAAACGTAGTCCATGGTTGGATGCTTAAACGATTGTTCTTTTGTTATATAGTTGCATCTACTGCAACTATAACAGGAGAATGTGCCTTGTCTATGTGAAACAGGATTGTATGAAGTCATACCTTGTTTAACAAATGCAGTGTGTATGTCGCCACATAAAATCCTTTTTAGGTTTTTACTGTTCTTATATAGGAAGGATGGATACCTCCCTACAACATCCCTGGTATTGGCATCTATAGTTAATATATGCCAATTATCATAAATAACTTGTTGTATTCTTTTTATATCACTAGTATAGGTGATGATATACCTAATACAACTGTTAACCAAAGGTTCTTTTCTATAATAATAACATGAAACTTGACTATATGACTCTGTGTGAAATGACTCTACGGGTATTGTTTGCCCTAACGTCTCATATTTTATTTTCCTGACCATCTTGGGGTCATAACCTCTATTGATGAATAGTCTCTCTAACAACAGAGCTTCTTTGTTGAGATCTTCAACTTTGCTACATAACCTCAGTATCCTCAGGAACTGGCTTTTTACTATGCCTTGGAATACATGCCTGGGATGCATGCTGTCAAAAGTCAGCAACGCATTATGCCAAGTCGGTTTCCTATATAGGGAAGAAATGATGCCACCTACTGGCGTGAAACTAAGTGTGACATCAAGAAAATTAATGTGGGTAGAGGAGGTTTCCTTGGTGAATCTTAAGAAACTGCTAGTTGTTTCCAAGTAATTCAAAAAAGATTCAAAGAGTTCCAAGGTACCTTCCCACACAATTATAATATCGTCTACAAAGCGTCTGTAGAATTTTACATGCTTGAATCTTTCATGATTGAATAAAAATGACTTTTCCCACCACAAAACTACCAAATTGGCGTAGGTATTCGCACAGGGGGTGCCCATGGCTACCCCCACTTCTGCAAATAATACCTATCGCCAAACATAAACACATTGTTGAACAAAATAAGTTCTAGAAGTTGGCACACCAAGATAATTCTATCATTACTGAAAGTGGTTTCCTTGCTCAAAAGTTGTCTAATATATTCCATGCCTTCTGCATTGGGTATTGATGTAAATAAATTTCTAACATCTAAGGTGATTAATATATTCTGTTCACTATTATCTAGTTTAACATCCTTAATATTTTCTAGGAGGTCATAAGTATCTCTCAGTATGGTGGAAAATTGATTTACTACTGGTTTTAATATGTCCTCTACAAACTTGGAAATGTGTGCTGTTACCCAATTATCACCAGATACAATAGGCCTATAAGGAACTGGAAGCACCTCTTTGTGAACTTTAGGTATGCCTTTAATGATAGGTATGGTGGGATGCTCTATATATAGAAAGTCATAGATCTCTTGACTAACTTGGCGACATGTGACTAAATCATACAAAGTGTCTTTAACCATACTCACAATGTGTAACACTTCTCTGTGAGTTATTGGTGTATATGTATCAGCTTCTGACAGCATGCTGAGCACACCTCTCTCGTAATCGTGTCTATCTAAGACAACAATCCCTCCCCCCTTATCGGCCGGTTTCACTACTATACGTGAATCTTGTTTAAGTTTATTCAAACTACTTACTTCCAAGGGACTAAGATTGTAGTATCTCCCTTTCTTAGTTATTTGACTGAACATCAAATAGTATTGATGTTCACAAGCCCTCAGGAAACACTCAATATGTGTGGGCATATTAGGTATAAATGTGCTCTTAATTTTATAGCGTGCTACGCCCTGTTCACAAACATGATCAGTCTTGAAAAGCAACTTTAAACATAAATTTCTACAGAACAGCCTCAAGTCAATTAATGTGTCTGTTAACTTTGCACTGGTCGCTGGAATAAAATTAAGGCCTTTATTCAGGACCTTAATACTAGATAAATCCAATGTAACACAAGAATAGTTAAACAACAGGCTGTGAGTCAGTTCCTTCTCCTTCTGTTCTGCGGAAACTGTTCTGACGAATATTTCCTCTTGCGGGAGTCTCTGCTGTGGGACCTCCCCCTGTTGTGATGTGTAACTTGTTTTTTCAGGTAAGGTAAAAAACCCCCGGAAGAAGGTGGAACTGTAGATGTATTTTTAGGAATAGCTCCTGTAGACTGAGATGGAGCGTGATTAAAGAGTGCTTCTTGATTCGGGGGGGGCGTATCTGCAAATCCCATGGCTGTTTGAGCGTTACCTAGTAAAGCCGATGTTGTTGCCTCTACTTGAAGCATAGAGGTAGGTGGTTGAGGTAGAGGTTGCACGATATTAGTTACTATGTTAAGCTTGGGAGGCATAGTAATATTCTCCATTCCAGCTTCAGAGGAAACTGGCTGAGTGGCTTGATGCCTCGGCCAAATAAACACTTGGCCCCTTTGAAAGTCATTATAGTCACGTAACAATTTCTTCTGTTTAGTAGCTTTTAACCTTTCACTAAACATGTTGACTTGTGTGAACATTTGGTTAACTTTATCTACACAAAAAGTAGAAGTAAAGCGTTCAGATAATTGTTTATATAGTGAATCAGTTCTATTTCTTAATTCCGTTTCCAAAGGCAGAAAGTAATTTAGCATCAATCTTGCATAGCTAAACCCCAACTCGATGTTTAAGTCCTGCCACTGTTTTAGAAGCTCAGGGTGTGAGTCCCCATAGGTGGGCATACAGAATACCCTCATACCCCTGGGGACTATTTTAAAATGTACACATGCTTCTAGATGAAGCCTTTGCCAGGCATATCTTTGAAGTTGGTATAGGTTATCCTCTAACGATTTTAGCATAGGATAAAAGTCTACAAGGTTCTCACCATTTTCTTGAGTCTGTGTGCGTCCAACATCACTCGATAAGTCCAGAGACAATAAAGGGTTGTTGGTCAAATGAATGAGTCCATTCCACAATGATGGTATCTCCCTCGGCTCCGGTTCAGAGTGTGCAGCAGATTCCATAGTGTGCTGGGATAACCAACCAAAAACAGGACAATCAAAGCTGAAAATGCAGTCGGTATCCCTGCTAAAAGGTTCTCTCACCAAAAGATAACTGGAAATGAGAAACACAAAAATGAGGAACCAACCACAAGGAATGCGCGTAATAATGTTCTATATAAACCACTGGTATTCCACCAAAAAAAGCTGTTAGCAATCCGTTGTATAATCCAAAAGAAGTTCTTTATTTAAAATACAAAAATGGCGCTTTTGGCGTGGTGAGTCCACGCTTCATCAGATATCAATTTAAAACAGCACATATACTGGTATATAACCGCTGAAGCGCGGGAAAATTAATTGAATTATTTAATGCACAAAACCTGTGTTCTAATATTGAGTGCTCTCTGAGTGCACTCATTGAATGACAAATATTTCACCGCTCAAGCAAACAAAACCTCACAGGCAAATGCCAAGTCTAACTAAAGAATCACATGACATTAAACACAAAGTTATTAATATATGCACAATCATGTCCTATGTTAAATCTGCATTATTTAATACAAAAAACCTGCAATCTAGTACTAAACGTTCTGTAAATGCTCTCGTAAAATCAGATGTTTCACTGGTCTGTGAACAATAAAGTCTCACCAACATGTGCTGAATCTGGCCAAAAAGTCATAAAATGTTAAAAACAAAATTATAAACATATAAACCTATATAAGGGTATATAGGTTTATATGTTTATAATTTTGTTTTTAACATTTTATGACTGATTCAATGCTATACTATTCTGAAAGCGTTTTAGATACCAGGTTTAGCACCGTGCATTAAATGCATTAAATAATGTGATTCTTTAGTTAGACTTGGCATTTGCCTGTGAGGTTTTGTTTGCTTGAGTGGTGAGGTATTTGTCATTCAATGAGTGCACTCAGAGAGCACTCAATATTAGAACACAGGTTTTGTGCATTAAATAATTCAATTAATTTTCCCGCTCAGCGTTATATACCAGTGTATGTGCTGTTTTAAATTGATATCTGATGAAGCGTGGACTCACCACGCGAAAGCGCTCATTTTTTGTATTTTAAATAAAGAACTTCTTTTGGATTATACAACGGATTGCTAACAGCTTTTTTTGGTGGAATACCAGTGGTTTATATAGAACATTATTACGCATTCTTGTGGTTGGTTCCTCATTTTTGTGTTTCTCATTTCCAGTTATCTTTTGGTGAGAGAACCTTTTAGCAGGGATACCGACTGCATTTTCAGCTTTGATTGTCCTGTTTTTGGTTGGTTATCCCAGCACACTATGGAATCTGCTGCACACTCTGAACCGGAGCCGAGGGAGATACCATCATTGTGGAATGGACTCATTCATTTGACCAACAACCCTTTATTGTCTCTGGACTTATCGAGTGATGTTGGACGCACACAGACTCAAGAAAATGGTGAGAACCTTGTAGACTTTTATCCTATGCTAAAATCGTTAGAGGATAACCTATACCAACTTCAAAGATATGCCTGGCAAAACTTCATCTAGAAGCATGTGTACATTTTAAAATAGTCCCCAGGGGTATGAGGGTATTCTGTATGCCCACCTATGGGGACTCACACCCTGAGCTTCTAAAACAGTGGCAGGACTTAAACATCGAGTTGGGGTTTAGCTATGCAAGATTGATGCTAAATTACTTTCTGCCTTTGGAAACGGAATTAAGAAATAGAACTGATTCACTATATAAACAATTATCTGAACGCTTTACTTCTACTTTTTGTGTAGATAAAGTTAACCAAATGTTCACACAAGTCAACATGTTTAGTGAAAGGTTAAAAGCTACTAAACAGAAGAAATTGTTACGTGACTATAATGTCTTTCAAAGGCCAAGTTTATTTGGCCGAGGCATCAAGCCACTCAGCCAGTTTCCTCTGAAGCTGGAATGGAGAATATTACTATGCCTCCCAAGCTTAACATAGTAACTAATATCGTGCAACCTCTACCTCAACCACCTACCTCTATGCTTCAAGTAGAGGCAACAACATCGGCTTTACTAGGTAACGCTCAAACAGCCATGGGATTTGCAGATACGCCCCCCCCCCGAATCAAGAAGCACTCTTTAATCACACTCCATCTCAGTCTACAGGAGCTATTCCTAAAAATACATCTACAGTTCCACCTTCTTCTGGGGGTTTTTTACCTTACCTGAAAAAACAAGTTACATATCACAACAGGGGAAGGTCTCACAGCAGAGACTTCCGCAAGAGGAAATATTCGTCAGAACAGTTTCCGCAGAACAGAAGGATAAGGAACTGACTCACAGCCTGTTGTTTAACTATTCTTGTGTTACATTGGATTTATCTAGTATTAAGGTCCTGAATAAAGGCCTTAATTTTATTCCAGCGACCAGTGCAAAGTTAACAGACACATTAATTGACTTGAGGCTGTTCTGTAGAAATTTATGTTTAAAGTTGCTTTTCAAGACTGATCATGTTTGTGTACAGGGCGTACGCTATAAAATTAAGAGCACATTTATACCTAATATGCCCACACATATTGAGTGTTTCCTGAGGGCTTGTGAACATCAATACTATTTGATGTTCAGTCAAATAACTAAGAAAGGGAGATACTACAATCTTAGTCCCTTGGAAGTAAGTAGTTTGAATAAACTTAAACAAGATTCACGTATAGTAGTGAAACCGGCCGATAAGGGGGGAGGGATTGTTGTCTTAGATAGACACGATTATGAGAGAGGTGTGCTCAGCATGCTGTCAGAAGCTGATACATATACACCAATAACTCACAGAGAAGTGTTACACATTGTGAGTATGGTTAAAGACACTTTGTATGATTTAGTCACATGTCGCCAAGTTAGTCAAGAGATCTATGACTTTCTATATATAGAGCATCCCACCATACCTATCATTAAAGGCATACCTAAAGTTCACAAAGAGGTGCTTCCAGTTCCTTATAGGCCTATTGTATCTGGTGATAATTGGGTAACAGCACACATTTCCAAGTTTGTAGAGGACATATTAAGACCAGTAGTAAATCAATTTTCCACCATACTGAGAGATACTTATGACCTCCTAGAAAATATTAAGGATGTTAAACTAGATAATAGTGAACAGAATATATTAATCACCTTAGATGTTAGAAATTTATTTACATCAATACCCAATGCAGAAGGCATGGAATATATTAGACAACTTTTGAGCAAGGAAACCACTTTCAGTAATGATAGAATTATCTTGGTGTGCCAACTTCTAGAACTTATTTTGTTCAACAATGTGTTTATGTTTGGCGATAGGTATTATTTGCAGAAGTGGGGGGTAGCCATGGGCACCCCCTGTGCGAATACCTACGCCAATTTGGTAGTTTTGTGGTGGGAAAAGTCATTTTTATTCAATCATGAAAGATTCAAGCATGTAAAATTCTACAGACGCTTTGTAGACGATATTATAATTGTGTGGGAAGGTACCTTGGAACTCTTTGAATCTTTTTTGAATTACTTGGAAACAACTAGCAGTTTCTTAAGATTCACCAAGGAAACCTCCTCTACCCACACTAATTTTCTTGATGTCACACTTAGTTTCACGCCAGTAGGTGGCATCATTTCTTCCCTATATAGGAAACCGACTTGGCGTAATGCGTTGCTGACTTTTGACAGCATGCATTCCAGGCATGTATTCCAAGGCATAGTAAAAAGCCAGTTCCTGAGGATACTGAGGTTATGTAGCAAAGTTGAAGATCTCAACAAAGAAGCTCTGTTGTTAGAGAGACTATTCATCAATAGAGGTTATGACCCCAAAATGGTCAGGAAAATAAAATATGAGACATTAGGGCAAACAATACCCGTAGAGTCATTTCACACAGAGTCATATAGTCAAGTTTCACATTATTATTATAGAAAAGAACCTTTGGTTAACAGTTGTATTAGGTATATCATCACCTATACTAGTGATATAAAAAGAATACAACAAGTTATTTATGATAATTGGCATATATTAACTATAGATGCCAATACCAGGGATGTTGTAGGGAGGTATCCATCCTTCCTATATAAGAACAGTAAAAGCCTAAAAAGGATTTTATGTGGCGACATACACACTGCATCTGTTAAAGAAGGTATGACTTCATACAATCCTGTTTCACATAGACAAGGCACATTCCCCTGTTATAGTTGCAGTAGATGCAACTATATAACAAAAGAACAATTATTTAAGCATCCAACCATGGACTACGTTTTCACCCCACATTTTTTTGCCAACTGTAATACCCGTAACCTGATATACCTTGCCACATGTATTAAGTGCCAGGCATTCTATATAGGACTAACCAAAAGAAAACTTCAGGAGCGTATATATAACCACTTGTATGACATCAGGAAGAAAGTAGAGACGAATGCTTTAGCAAAACATGTCATGGAATTTCCATCTCATTCCTTCAGCTTTAGGGTCCTGCAAGTGGTTACTCACAATGGTAGAGATGGCAACAAGGAAAATAACTTGGCCATCATGGAATTAAACTGGATTTTAAAATTAGGAGCACATTTAGCACCAGGGATTAACAATTTTATATCTATCAAGCCAGTACTGTTATCTAGGTAAAAAAATTTTTTAGGTATATAACTGTACATGAATACAATCCATATTTATTATATTCTTATGTAATATATATTATCTTTTATACACCCATTTATTTACATTTTCTGTGCTTATTTATGGCAGGAGTTAGATAATATAAGAATATATTTATTTATATGTTTTTCATGCATTGTGATTAGACACACTGTTATATAGATTGCCTAGTGTCTCATATTCTCTGCTATCGCAGATTTCTATTCTGATTAACGGCATCTTCATACTTGCATAGATATTTTTTCAAGTATGTTACACATATAGTTTTTAGTTCTTATATTATTTTGGATAAACTTTTTAGTATGGGCCTTATAAATATACAGTATGTTTGTCAAGTATTTTTCTTGATACCATACATATAACACGTCCTGATAGTCATCCTTTGGTTTACGCTCTCGTTATACCAGCGGATCAGCCTGCCTTAGCTTTCAACCTCTTTTCTAGAATGTTTGTATATATTTGTTTATCTTATAGATTTAGTATCAAAGACCTAAGATCCATGATTTGGCAGCATTTTCTGCACGGAACACAAATACTATTTGTATTAACATCTTTCCTCAAGTGTTTCGTTATTTTACTTAATTAATGCTGACCATCATAGTACTATCTTTTTATCATAAACTTTCAAGAAGAAGCAAGCTGAGCTCAAGAAGACGTTATATAAGAAAGACTCATGTTTTTAATCTTGTCTTTACTTTGTCATCACTAAGCAAACGCATTATATGTGATGTTGCGTTCATATAAGCAATGTTTACTTTGAGATCTATGTTTGCGATTTGAAGGACACTTACTTAGGGTTCCTGGCTCTACCAATATACAGATTAAATAAAGGGTATATAGGTTTATATGTTTATAATTTTGTTTTTAACATTTTATGACTTTTTGGCCAGATTCAGCACATGTTGGTGAGACTTTATTGTTCACAGACCAGTGAAACATCTGATTTTACGAGAGCATTTACAGAACGTTTAGTACTAGATTGCAGGTTTTTTGTATTAAATAATGCAGATTTAACATAGGACATGATTGTGCATATATTAATAACTTTGTGTTTAATGTCATGTGATTCTTTAGTTAGACTTGGCATTTGCCTGTGAGGTTTTGTTTGCTTGAGCGGTGAAATATTTGTCATTCAATGAGTGCACTCAGAGAGCACTCAATATTAGAACACAGGTTTTGTGCATTAAATAATTCAATTAATTTTCCCGTGCTTCAGCGGTTATATACCAGTATATGTGCTGTTTTAAAATGATATCTGATGAAGCGTGGACTCACCATGCGAAAGCGCTCATTTTTTGTATTTTAAATAAAGAACTTCTTTTGGATTATACAACGGATTGCTAACAGCTTTTTTTGGTGGAATACCAGTGGTTTATATAGAACATTATTACGCGCATTCCTTGTGGTTGGTTCCTCATTTTTGTGTTTCTCATAGACTAAAGAAACAACAATATGTACCTGACATTGAATGGGCGACAGTTAAAACACAAATAAGAGGGATATTTTTGCAAAAAGCTTCATATTATAAAAAAATACAAAACAGAGATATTCAAAAACTGGAAGTTAAAATTAAGACACTTGATCAAGAATTGATTCAAAATTTTAATGCTCAAACAGAGGTGGAATTACTCAAATGTCAAAAAGATCTCTTCTTAATCCAAAATAGTATGTTGACATTTCAGGAACATAGGATGTTAGTGAGGTATGCCAATCATGTTCAAACACCATCAAGGGCATTAGCTAGAATAATTAATCAATCAAGAACAGCAGTACAAATTTTGGAAATACATTTTAGAAATACAACTTATTCTAAAACTGAAGATATCATTAATGTCTTTGAGCAGATATATACTAGTATATATGATGGGCGAAATGACTCATCCCCACATAGGATTAGTAATGAATTTTTACAAACTATTAAGTTTCCGGAAATAGAAGATAATATTCAAAGAGATTTGATTAAACCGATATCTGAAGAAGAAGTAATATATACAATTCAACATATGAAATCGCACAAGTCACCAGGTCCTGACGGTTTGACGGTGGAATTTTATAAGGTATTTGATAATATCTTTGGTAAAATACTCTCATATGTATTTAATTACATAATTAAGAATAAAATCAATGATCCCCATTTCAATGCTTCAAAAACTATTTTTATACCTAAACCTAATTCTGATTCTCAAAACCCTGATAATTATAGACCAATATCATTAATTAATGTAGATATGAAAATTTTAACCTCTATTATAGCTGCTAGATTAAAAAAAATAATGAATCATATAATATCTAGGGAACAAGCTGGTTTTATGGCAACTAGACAAACCAGTGATAATACACTTACACTTCATACTTTGATAGCGTATGCTAAACAGAAGAATCTTAATATGCATGCGCTTATAATTGATGCGCAGAAGGCTTTTGGCAGGGTTGATATAAACTTTTTGTTTGAAATTTTACCATATTTTAATATATCTCAAGAGTTTGTTCAAGTGTTAAAAATTTTATATAGTAATCCTTATACCACATTGTACATTAATAGAAATTTCTCTAAAAGAATACAAATCAAAAATGGAACACGTCAGGGTTGTTCTTTGTCCCCTTTATTATTCAATATATATATCAAACCCTTATTCTTATATATTAAACAGAATATATACCACAATGCCCCAATAGTTTACGGAACAAAAATATCAATGGCAGCGTTTGCAGATGATTTGAATATCTATTGCACAACTCCAATCTCAGACACTAAAAAGATACTAAAAGCGACAGATAACTTTTCAGAAGTTTCCAACTATAAAATTAATCTTAAAAAACCTAGCATTTTCCCTTTGAGAACTCCCAAACCTTTTTCACTGTTGCCTCTGGTGGGACAAGTAATGTTTAAAGATAACATTAAATACTTGGGTATTGGCTTCTCTACAGATGATAAAGACTTTTATACTACTAGCATTAAAAAAAGTTTGGGATCAAATATTATCTGATTTTGGGAGATGGAAGAATCTATGATTACCAGTATTAGCAAAAGTATCAATTATTAAAATGAATGTATTACCATGATTATTATATATTTTTAGGTCTGCTCAAGTAGTAATCTCGAAGACATTTTTTAAACAAATCCACAAATAATTGGTTAAATTCATTTGGGAGCCAAAGAAAACAAGGATTTCGTATGATAAATTAATGACTCCAAAAAATAAAGGAGGATTGGAGTTACCAAATTTTGAAATTTACTATTTAATAGTAAACTCAAACAGGCTTCTGAGAATTGCTAATTACGATATAACTAGCACTAAGTGGATACCTACTTGGGTAGTCCTGAACTATAAATATATCCTAAATTTGAATATTAATCCTAAAGCAATACCCTTTTTAGGAAAAGATACTTTGAAATTATATGGAATAATGGATCACATTAAGCTATATGTAACATCTATACAAAACTTATTTCAATCACTAGATTTTGCTCAACATATGATGGTTTTTCAACCCTTTCACAGGAACCCTAACTTGAGGTTAAATAATCAATTAATTGATCTCAAAGAATTCCCATTAATAGTCAATTTAACTTTAATTGACATTTATATATTTCTCAAATTCTCGGCTAATCAGATAAGACAAGAATTAAATTTACCTAAAAACTATCTTGTTATTTTAAGACAAATTAGGGAACTTTCTATAAGCTACTTTAAAAATTTTAAACCCAGAGAAGAGATTATAATCAAATGCTCAAATTTTTGGCAAGCTCTCCAACAAGATATTAAATTTATAACAGCAGCAAATAAATTAATAAAAGAGTTCAGATTCCAAGATAAAGTTCTTTTGTCAAAATATTGGAAAGAGAAAATTCCATCGACAGAAGAAAGTCATATTATAAAAACAATTGATTTGACTACAAAATCTATTTCTTTTCAAAAATTGATGTATACCCAGTTGATGATATGGAATAATGCATGTTATACACACCTTAGCCTGCATAAATTTAATTCTAAAAATTCTCCAATTTGTCCATACTGTAACGACCAATCTGCCAATCTTCTTCATATTTTCTGGAGTTGCAAATGCATATACAGACTTTGGAACTCGCTAAAGATACAACTTCAGAAGATGGGTTATCAAAGTACAACATTGTCATGGAAATTCATGAATTTCCATATTCCTCCAAAAGAACTTTCTAGATCTCAAAGTATCATATTAATTAATATCTTCTTATTAATGAAGCTATATATAGCTACTAATTGGTTAGACCCATCCAAAACATCATGGAATAACTTTAGAGTTTTAACAATAAGGCATATAGTAGCTCACAAATTACTTTTGAACCAATATAATAAAAATATTAATAATCCAAAAATATGGGAACAAGTATTTAATATTATATTAGCATAATATTTCAAATTTGAATGTATCAAGAATTATTTTTACACTTCTAAAAGACTTTGTAACAGCAAACTGTTCATTAATCGAATTGATCTTAACTATTTTTATATTCTTCTTGTATAATTTACTGTTTTACTTGGAAGCATTCATGTAAATATTGTATATATGTTATGGTGTTATTGTTAGTTACATTAGTTGGTAGTTTTTTTTAATTTTGTATTTGTTTTAATTTTGTATGGAATATAATAAAACAATAAAAATTTATTATTGAAAAAAAAATGTGTGCATACCACGGTAGAAGGCAAAAGCTTTAATAACTTTAATAATTTTTAGCATCTTTGTTTTATTAAAGCTTTTACCTTCTATCATGGTGTGCACCCAGGTTTTTATATATTTTATTCCTTGACCTGTCTGTTATTTCATGCGGAAGCATTTCTTCCTTGACATTGCTTTTATGAACTGTCACAAATCTGAAAGTTTTTCACCAGTTTTGAGTTGATATTGTGCGTTCATATGCCTAAATGTGCTTCATATATTCCCTGTCTTACATTTGTTATGTAGTTGGTTTGGTAATATGTCTTTGCTAGGTTGAAGTAACAAACCTTCACAAACATGGACTTCATCACGGAATGCATAATAGATTTGGAAGGTATCACAATGTGCACCTGTGCTTAACCTACCCAGTCACCTTTGCAGACAATTTAGATTATATCAGGATACAGCAGCATTTGAAGTAAAACATCCATTTTAATGACCCACAAAATGGCAACACAGCAAAAAACATTGTTCACAGCTTTGATACTCATCGCAAACACTACACTGACCAGCCACTGATCTCTGAGCATTATGGGATACATAACTTCTAAATGTTCCAGTACTGTTTTGTATAGTCAGAGTACATACAAGTATGTAGCTGCATACATTATTATCACTCACCCACCCCATGGGATACAGAACTGTCTCTGTAAATCTATGTGGAGTATTGCCCACTGACTCATTCTTTGGTACATTAACTTGATGTTTTTCTAAAGCTGGTATTGATTTTTTTATCTTTGCTTGTTACATGCAACATACAACAAATTATTGAAGTTAGAGACGAGATTCTTAAGATTGAGGGTTCATTTCAAAAATTGTTATCTAACATGCCCATTTTGAAAAGGGACTATTCTACTATGTTCTCTAATATAGAGAGTTTTGAGAAGAGTCTTGTTCAGAGAAAAATAAAGAAACATCAAAGAGACATTACTGCCTATAACAATAATAGTACTTTTTCGCACTTTTCTGAGGTTAAAGATAGGCAGTTTCCTTTTAAATCTAATGCTGGTGGCAATGGTCGTTATGGCAACCATGTTTCCAACTGGGGCCCGCCCAATTCTAGCCAAGGTTTTTTAAAGGAGGCTCAAAATTACATCATTTCTGGTGTTTCTGACCCTTCCGATGATGGTTCCATTAGCGCCACTATTTCAGTAAACAATTTTGTTCCAGCTTCAAATGAAACGACTGAAGGGGATGTTATTAATCCTAATGACTCTTTAGTTCATGGTGTTAGTGGACCTATTACACCAGTGGAAGGAAATCTCCATTTAGAGATGAGACAAACAGCTATTGTGAAAGAGACATTGAAAACTTTGTCACACAAACCAGCGGTGAGGAACAAGAAAAAAGCCAATTAATGACTGATAACGTTGTGTTAGTAGGGTCTATATCACATGGTCAAAAGCTAATAATAGCGAATAATCACAACTTCGAAAACACCGGAACTCTAAGTTGCAATTGTGGGGGGTGCACCCTCCACACTCCCCGCTAAATATGTATACAAACTCCGAGATCACACTACAGTGAGAAAAGGGCAAATACCCCTATCTACACCATAGTGTGACCCCACAATAACAACTTCGAGTTCCGGTGTTTTCAAAGTTGTGGTCATTCGCTATTATTAGCTTTCAACCACGTGATATAGACCTGTGTTAGTAATGGTGTTAAAATTTATAATTTATCTAAACATTTTTTAGTTCTGACCATTTGTTTGTGTTGTGTTTAGGACTTAATTTTGTGCCCTCTAAAAGAATGAATTTGGGTCGAACATTAATAGACCTTAAAATGTTTTGTAGAAAGTTAAATTTAAGCTATGTTTTTTCAGATGTTAAACATAACAGGCGTGTTTATTGCAAACCAAGTACCATTTCACCTCATTTATCTAACACAATCGGAGTTTTTGAAAATTGTTGTGAGGAAGAAATTAGAACATTAAACATGTCTAAACCTGTTGATTCATTTTTTAATCTTACTAGAGCACAACAAGGTACCTTAAAAGAATTACGAAATTTTAGTCATCTTAGGTATATGAGAGCTGACAAGGGTGGGGGTTTAGTTATTTTAGAACAGTCAAGATATGCGGCTACAATTGAGGTTGAATATTCAATTATTGATTCATCCTATGTTCATAAGGCATATAATAATATACAGAGTCAGTTATGCAAGCTTTTCATGGACAAGTACATAGATTTGGAAATGTATGAATTCATGTTAATTGATCAGCCTCTTTTGGTGACCCTTTCTGGGATCCCCAAAATTCATAAAAATGTGTACAAGCCCCTTTTTTGGCCCATTGTTTCATCTCCTCATTCTGTTACCGAAGGTATTTCTTTAATAGTAGATAATTTACTGAATCCTTTGGTACAAAAAAATAGACTCATGGGATTTTTTAAGTCAGTTTAGAGAATTTATTTCTAAATTTTCCTTTGACCCCAACAAAAATTTGATGTTCACAATAGATATTCAATCACTTATTACAAACATACCACATGATGATGGTATTGATTATGTTAGACATTTTTTAGGGTCTGTTACTCAACAAACAAAGGATGGCATCTACACTTGTATGCTTTTGGAACTTTTACTTCTACACTTGTTGTATGCTTTTGGAACTTTTACTTCACAATAATTATTTTTTGTTTAACCAAAAAATTTAGAAACGGTTAAAAGGGGTAGCAATGGGGTCAGCTACTGCCCCTGCTTAAGCTAACTTAGTGCTTGGCTGGTGGGAACATAGTTTTTTTAAAAAGTGTACTGCCTTCTTTTAAAATTGTTTTTTATGCCAGATTTGTGGACGATTTATTCTTTGTTATTGAAGTTGATAGGGATCAAGTGATGGTCTTAAAGTAAATTTTTTGGATGTTACTATTGCCTGGGATATACATAATTGTAAATTTACTAATTTACTAGTAGAATTTACAGAAAGGATACTTTTGTTAATAGCTACTTACATTTATCCAGCAATCATCCAACTTTCATGAAAAATAATATCCCCAAAAGTCAGTTCATACGTGCTTCTCGAATGGCATCTGATGACAATTTTTTTGAACAGGAAATTAATTTTATTATGGGGATGTTTTTAGAAAGAGGCTATCATATTGAATTATTAAATAAATTATCTGCAGAAGTTAAGGGACATAGTTATTTAGATTTTCAACCTATTTTGTTGTATGTTTTTTTATCTAAGAACCCCACTATATGTAATAAAACATGGAATAATGATAAAAGGTATGATATATATGTTCCTTAGACATGTCTATAGATAGGAACAGTATTGCTTCTATTATACATAGGAATTGGAATATCCTTAAAGGGAATTCAGAGTTAATTAAAATTGTTGGTGACATGTCCTAAAATTATTTACAAGAATAATTTTTGCTTAAAAAATGTTTGCAGACTGATTCTTTCACTAAAGCTGATAACATTAATAATGGTAGAGATAAAGGTATGTATAAATGTGGTTTTTGCAGTACTTGTAGGTTTATTTTGGAAGGGCCGTTTATTGAATTGTTACATCTAAATAAGACCATTCTGATTAATGGTGTCTACAAGTGCAATACATGAGGGATAGTTGATATTGCTATCTGTTCATACTGTTATGATTTTTATATAGGCATGACTAAGAGATGTTTAAGCAAACGCATTAAAAAACATTATTATTGTATTAAAAGAAAAAAAATTAATAATTCTTTGTTTAAGCATACTCTAAAATGCTCAGGTTATAAAAAAAATGTTTTCTATTTTAGAATATGTACCTGACAGTATTAGGGGGGGTTTCTTATAAAGACCAAGTTGAACAAAGAGAAACTATTTGACAGTTAAGACTAGGGGCTGACAAACAGCCTGGTATGAATGATACCATAATATAAAGTGTTTTCCCAAAAAATAGAAGACTTAAAGTAAAAAAGTTTTAAAGTGAGTTTTATATACATTTTCTATGTATGTATTTATATGTATATGTGTATTTTTTAGTTTTTAAAGGAATTCATTGACTTTTTATTAGGTTAATTATTTAATTGGTTAATTAGTCTAATTAATCACTTTGGTTTTGCATATATTGTGTTATAATGGTGGTGAAAATTATTCTGATGAAATCTCATTGAGACAAAAGCGACATTAAAGTTGGTCTTCACTAAAGTCTTTTGGTGTCCTACTGTTGTTGAGTCCAGTTCTGCCAGTGTGGTGGATTTCAGTGTTTAAAACTACAGGATATTATTATAGTTCACTGCTAATACACTTATTCAACATTCTTGAATGTGGTTAAGTTTATGAGTGCTCTAAAATTTATTACAAATTCTAGATAATAAATTATTTGAACAACAGCAGCAGCTGTGGTAGAAATAAATTTTGGAATTATGAAATAACACATTTTATAAGAAGAAAAAAGAAATCAGTTGCTTATCTACCCACATTAGTTTATTGCAGAATGATTATCTAACTTAAGACCACCTTCATGACCACTTTGAGTTGTATAACCAGAATTTGAACATGCAGACAGAAAATGGATAAACAAACCATTAAGTTAATTAGAATTTTATTCAGTTTCTGTCTGCATTACAGTCTAGGCAGAATTAGGTACACTCACACTTGGATAAACACCACAGGGACTTCTGATACCTGTTGTGGATTTGGGACTTGCACCCATGTCTCAGATAATGGTTTGCAGTTGAACCTTCAAGGAAATAGGAACACTATGGTTGATTAAAGACCTCATCGTCTTTGGCTTAACATCTGGGAATAACTCATCTTGTACTGCATGTATGTGTCACTGTTTGCATCAAACTATGGCACCCAGAGCCATAACTAAGGTGGGCTGAAGAGTGCACTAGCCCTGTGCATAAGCTGTCAGAGACTCAACTATCAGGTGCCCATGGTATGAGAGTACAGTGCTAGATTCATAAATGAATGCTGATATTACATTTGGGGTGATGGATGAAGCACTGAAGAACTTGGCATGTGGTGATTTACCCAAAACAAGGCACTTGTTACACTAGTAGGAGCTTGCTACAGCAATTCCAGAGAAGGAGTTTTTTTTTTTTTTTGAATTTCAACTTGTAGAAGACGCTTTAGTTGAGGTGGTGCCAATTGGTGAGTCAAATTTACCTAGCTACAATTCTGATGTCACCATCTTCGGTTTGCACCTTGTATGATTTTGGTTCATCTTTTTTTGTAGTGTAACATTGGCTGTCTCTCGTGTTATCTCCCCTCGCACACTGGCTGGCCTGGTTGAAGGGTAGGTATTGGTTGAGTGAAATATTGCTTGTTTTAAAATCTGATGTAAAACATTCAGGCTCTGATAATTTTGTATTATTGACTCATACAATATAATCTTTGTTTCAAATCAGGATTCCATCGCTGGCACACTACTCCATATTTGTCTTCCAAGCATTACCTGCAAAGGGCTTACTCCTGCTACACTGTGTAGAGTAGCTTGGTATGAAATGAGAGCTCATTAAAGATCTGTTTGTCTAAGGATCTTTTAGCCATGTAAAATGTTTTCTCAGTTACTTAGTTTGATTGAGGATAGCAAAGGCTTGATGTAGTATGAACAAAACCATAGTCATCAGCACACCACTGGAATTTGGTTGACACAAATTATATGAAATTACCTGCAACCAGTTTTGTTGGTATTCTATATCTTGTAAACATAGTCTTAAATCTAAGAATTATTTGTTGGCTAGTTTTGGTTGTACCTGCAATATCTCAGTGTCCTGAGAGTAATAGTTCACTACAATGAGGTACCTTTTGCCCTCAAGTTCACATAGGTCATCAGCTATCTTCTGCCAAAGACGTTGCAGAAGAGGAATTGGTAGTAATGGCTCTGTTCTCTGAGATAGTTTGTAGATAACACAGAACTGATACTTTTGCACAAGCTTTGTAACTTACTATTAATATTAGTCCTCTATACAGACACATTGGCTCTTTTTTATACCTTTTGAGGATTGATGTTGTTTGTGTACTTTGTGTAATACATTGGCATGCTGTGATGAGCATGCAACCAGCCATTCTGTCTTGATACAATTGCAAATCATCATGTTCAGACAATTGTCCAGTTGTAGTATTACATTTGTACATCAGGTGCCTGGTCTTTGCCCACTGGTTAGGCCATCCATTTCTGACATATTCAATAACTATTTTTAATCAGTCATTTTTAGTACCTTGTTCTAGCATTTCTACTTTTTTTTTTTTTTTGTAGTCATTGGTTGAGTTTCCATAATGCTCTGCACATAGCCAGCAGCACCTTCTTTTCTAGTAACCGACACCATCTGATCACATATTGGATTTCTGGGTACTATCTGGCCTTGATCAACTGTTTTCCAGGCACCTGAACTGCTCTGGCATTAAAACATGTCAGTCATTAGTAAACTTTGACAACTGGGTGGTAGCTTGTTCAAATGATAGGAATTAATCAGTGCAATCAATAGCTTGTGATCAGTCTGAAGCTGGAAACTGTGTAGTCCCAATTGATATGTGAAGATTGTCTCACATGCCCACTCAGCAGCAAGACACTCTTTCGCAATTTGTGAATATCTTTGTTCAGTATTGGTTAGACTTCATCAGCAATAAGTAACAGTCTGTAACACTTGTGCAGTAATGCAGCACCTTGCCCATAGCTATCAGTCCTGCAATCTGTTGGATGGCAACATCATATTATTCAAGCACTGGAGCAGTAATTAGCATTCCTTTCACTTTGCTGCTGACTTCAGCTTGAACATCTCCCCATAACTAGACCACATTATTCTTTAACAGGTTTGTCACTGGACAAAGCACAATAGAAAAGTCTGGCACAAATATATCTCCCCAAAATGTTGCCATTCCTAAGGCCTAATTTATTATGCAGCTTGGACTAGTTCTGCTATTCATCTGAACTTGCTTGCATCTGGTCTTATTACAGTAGCATTTATGAGGTGACTGAAATATTGAATCTCAGACTTTCCAAAACAGCATTTATCATTATTCAGTTTCTTACCTACATTCTTAATATTTTGGAACTTTCTCTAATCTGGAGTGATTTATATCTTTATCAGGACAAAACACTAGTACATCATCCATGACAGCCACAGCACCTTCATGCCCTTTTTACAAACTACTCATCACACATTGAAATATCTCCATTGCTGAAGTTATACCAAATGACAGCATCTTGAAGCAGCACCATCCCACTGAAGTAATAATGGTTATCAGCGTTTGGCTGTCTTTCTCAGGGAATATTTTGGGTGATAATGTTGTCTAGTGAAGGTAGAATAACCTACACTAGATTGCAATATTTAGCTTTTTCAAATCAACAGATATTTGTACACTGACATTCTTTTTAATGACTGAGACTATTGACATACACTATTCAGTCAGTTCAGTTACATTTTCAATCACATCAGTTTCTTGTATTTATTCAAGTTCTGCATTTACTTTGGGTGGTATTAGAAGTGGCACTTTTCTGAGTGTGGTCAAGGCATATGAGACAACCTATTGATTTAATTTTATCATTACTGGTTCAAAGTTATGAAGACCAACATTTTCCAAACACATTACTGGTCTAATTTATTTTGGCAATTAACCCCTACTCATATACAGTAATATCACAACTCTGATGATCAAATTATTTATGTACAGACCATCCATTACATAGACCAGAACTCTTACTTGCTCAGACATGGATAAAAATGTACCAGTGCACTTCAATTTGCCTGCAGAGCTACATGTTTCTGTTTCTGCATCATATAAATGTGGATATTTTGAGATGCTTCTGTAGGTAGCAGGTGACATCACTGTACCACCAGTTATGGTATCAGTTTTTAAAATTTATCGGGGTCCTATGAAATGAGAATGTTATTTGCCAGTATGATTCAGAGTCTTCTTGCATAGTAGTCACTGAACACAGTAAAAAAACACTTTCTAAACACTTTCTCAGTTTTATTTTCAGTACCTCCTGTTTAAATAACACTAAAATGCCCTATTTTGTTACATTTCTCACACTTTCTGCCATGGGTCTGTCATGTACAGCACAATGTTCTGACAACTTGAAAGTGGTTACATCCCACACATTTGGCAAGCTTGCATTCACTTTCCTTCTTATGCACACACTTACTTTGGCCAGTATCATTACTTAATTTACCATTTTCTGCATGTTATCAAACATGTCATGTGCCATATTCATATTAGCAATTTGCCCCTTTGCTAATACAAAATCTCCAGTAATTTATATTGCTTTCTCCAGAGTTAATCTTACTTCTAGCTGTAACTTTTGAGATACTTCAGTACCAAATGAAAACTGCAAAATACGGATAAACTCCACAGGCCCCAATGAAGCAGTCACCAATTACAGAATGTAATATGTTTAATAAGGTGAAAGACCAGTAACATAAAAAAAAATTACAGTATAGCACTTTCATCCAAACATTAAACAGACTTCTGAACCGTAAACAGAACATAAGCAAGCTGTTAATATAACCTCTTAAGCAACATAGTGGCCTTAAAGGCATATTATTTATATAAATTGACATGAATAGTGAATGAAAATTACTGCAAGATTTTACTAAAAAAAAGTTAAATAGAAACTCTTGGTAATTTCAAAGGAAACAATACATATTAATGAATAATTGTTTAAAATTAATCAAAATTCCCAATGTGCTTTACAAACTTTGGAAACTGACATAAAAACTATAAATCAAATTCATAAAATAACAGATAAATAAATAAATAAATACATAAATAAAGTCAGAACACAATATAAATTGATTTAATAAATGTGCACCATGTGTGAAACAAATGTTTCTTAAAAATCCTTCAAAGATAGATAAACAATCTTTGAAAGTCATGAAATATGTGCATATGCAAAATCCTTCATTCATAATTTCACACATGTGTATTTAAAACTGGGATTATGGAGACCTGGTTATTTAAGTCTGGAGGATGTGGGGTAAAGACTCAATAGTCACATGCACTCCCTGTATTCAGTCTTATTTTCCCATGCTTCACCCCTAGAGTCCTTAGGGATAATTTCTAAAATAGGAAATAAAAACTTAGAGAAATCTGTACAAACTATAGAGTGCTTGTTTGTGTTCTTCTTAGAAATATAATTTGATGTGTTCATATATTCTCTTACCCTGTGTCCTTTCAGTCTTTCCCAAATAAAAGCTCTTACAGGTTGAGCAGATGGCCAGGTATACCAACCTTCTACAATGGCAGTTGCTATAATGGTGCCTTATCACCCTTCCTCCATTATGATTTAAGGTGAATTCACCCTCACCCCTCAGTGGATATGTAAGGACACTGTCTACGTGAACTGCATTTATGCATTCCTTTCTTATATCCTGATATTTCATTTGTATTATTACCAACTTTCCTCTCCAGCATTTTAACATTACTTGCTGTCTTGTAAACAAAACTTAGGTGATTCCCAGACAGTTTATAAATGTTATCGTTAGGTTTAAATATGGACCAATTTTTAGTAATTGTGCCTTTGACTGCTTTGTGTCCTCCATTATATTGCAAGACCAAAGCTCTCTCAAATGATGCAATAAATGCGTCAGGTGTGCTCTCCGGTCCAACTGGTGAATCTGCGCATTTTGAGGTAATGTTACAGTTGCCTCATGTACACAGAAAACCCTCTCCTCCTTCCACCAAACACTAATACATGCAAGAGATGCAATTATACAGCCAAACTGGAGGCTAAGCTCTCTCAACCCAAGACTGGACCAGGCAGTCAAGAGGAGAAGGGAATTACTTGCATCACACCACCAGTCTCACATAGACCTATGAAACCAGCACTGGCAAAAAACACACATAAATACACAAAAACATACTCGAAGGCTCTAAATTAAAACCTGCAGAAGCAACAGAGACCTCCAAAGCAGACATCCAAGCAACCTCTACCCCCCCAACACAAACCATGAAACACATACTTGACAAAACCAGTGTGCCACACAATCACAGCCCTTAAGGCAAAATAACATACCCAACACACTAGTAATAGGTGACTCTATAGTCAGGCACACTGACATCCCACTCACTAGGCTGAACAAGGAGAAGGTTACTGTTAGCTGCCTATCAGGTGCCAGGATCCGCCACATAACACAAACACTCAGGTCACTCCAGAACAAGTACAAATATGACTCTGTCATTGTCCATGTTGGTGTGAATGACCTGAGCCGTACCTCCCTGGACTACATGAAAAGAGACATGGAGGAGCTCTCTGATCATGTAGCCCAGGCCGGTATGACCCTGAGTAGTATCCTGCCCTCACCAAGAATGATACCACGGTATAGAGAAAAAAATTATCAGTTTCAACAATTGGCAAAGCATCTGGTGTCATTCAAAGGGGATCCAGTGTCTGTCAGCCTGGGATGACATGCTCGACAAGCCACCCTGCTTCGCTACAGATGGCTTGTACCTGTCACCCTTAGGCTTTCGAATACTGGCCAAGGCTCTTGCCACCCCCATAGTGCCTTTTTTAGGCAAGGCCCAAAAGACAAATCCACCGCCGTAAATAGCACAAGTAACAAAAAACTGAGGGTAATGCTACTCAATGCCAGAAGTCTAAACCTCAAAATGCATGCACTCGAGGCACTCCTCGGTATGGAGAAAATCTATATATGTGCAGTAACAGAAACCTGGTTTAAGGCTCCAGAGAGCACCCCAGCACTACCAGGCTACAACTCATACCATACATTTCGGCCACAAAACCCGGAACTAAATAAAAAAGGTGGGGGGAGTATCCATATTCATCAAGGATACCCACACCTCCAGGTTAGAGGCACAGCACAATGCTTCAGAGATCATCCATGTGCAACTAACAATGGGCAAAACTGCTATTCAAATTATAGCTTGCTACAGATCACCCACCATGTCCCAAGACCCCCACTCCGCATTCCTGGAAACAGTGGGAAACATAAAGGTCCTACCAAACACCCTGATATTGGGTGATTTCAATTACCCAAACATTAACTGGGAGAACTACTCAAGTACAAACTCCCTTGCCCAAAATTTCCTAGAATTTATAAACTCAAACGTCTTGGATCAACTGGTCAACACTCCCATCAGAGGTGACAACATATTGGTCCTGGTCATCACCAACATGGGCAACCGGTGTTCCACACCAGAGGTCAGCCCCTCACTGGTTAAATCTGACCATAAACTAATCACTCTGGATATCCACATTCCACTACCACCTCCAGTCAAAGAAACTACCGTGAAAAACTTTTCAAAAGCAAACTTCACATTACTTAAGACCGAGGTGGGAAGTTTCAAAGCCCCATTGCTAAAGGATAATGCTGTCCAAGCTGCAAAATCCTTTACTAATGCACTATACGGGCACCTACAAGAATGCATGGATCATGCTATCCCAAACAAAACCAAGACTCACTCCTCCAAGAAAAGGAAACTGGTCTGGTGGACCCCTGCCATAAACAAGCTATACAATAGAAGGAGGAACCTAGTACAGAAAAGAGTAAAATCCCAAGAAGGGAAGACATCTCTGATCAGTATCAGCAAGAAACTACATTCCCTCATAAAATCATTCAAGGCTAGCTTCGAAAGAAAAATTGCCATGGACTCCAAAGATAACCACAAGGCATTCTTTAGCTATGTCAAGAATCTAAGTGGCAATTCTCAGATCTGCTCGGAGTTAGTGCAGAATGGCACAAAATACACTGAACTAACCCATATAGCCAACATCCTGGCAGACAGGTTTAGTGCAAACTTCACCCCCCCTCACCCCCAAAAGGGCCCATAACTATACCAGAAGAATGTAGTGCCCCTGAAATCACAGACACTCAGGTTAAAACAGCCCTCTCCAAGGCCAAAAACACAGCATCAGTGGGACTGGATGGAGTCCCAGGCTGTGTCCTACATGAGCTCAAAGATGAACTAACCTCTCACCTTAACACACTGTTTAAACTCAGCCTCTCCACAGGCTACATGCCCACAGAGTGGCGCACAGCAATGGTTATTCCACTCCACAAAGGTGGAGCCACAACAGACCCCGGGAACTATTGCCCAATAAGCCTGACTAGCTTGGTCTGCAAAGCTATAGAGCACATCATCATGGATCTCATTAACAGAGACATTGGAAACCTCCAGACACTGAACCCTACCCAGTTCGGCTTTGTTAAGGGCAGATCATGCCTCCTAAACCTAGTGGACTTCTTTGAGACAGTTACCAAGGCTATAGATGAGGGAAAGGTGGTCCACACAGCCTACCTAGACCTTGAAAAGGCCTTTGACACCATTCCCCACTCAAGTATTATAGACAAGCTCACCAGCCTGAACATAAACAACTATGTCACGAGATGGGTTCCCAACTGGCTCATGGACAGAACCCACATGGTAAGAGTTGTGGGACCTAGGTCTGACTCTAAACCGGTTACAAGTGGCGTTCCCCAGGGCTCAGTCCTAGGACCCCTCCTGTGTGGCATATACAGGCAAGCAAAGGAGGACTATGACTGACCAAGTTCGCAGACGACTGCAAACTAGGGGCTATAACTGACTCTCTGTCTGACACAGACATCCTCCAAAAGGGTATCACTGAGACAGATACCTGGTGTCAAAACCATGGCCTTAAGCTAAATTCCAAAAAGTGCATAGTCATCCCCTTTGGAAAAACAAAGTACCCACAAACTACCACATAAGTGGTAGGCCCCTAAATACAGAAGACGTAATAAGGGATCTGGGGACCCAAGTAGATAGTAACCTCTCCTTTGATAATCACATTGCCAAAGTGGTTAGAAAATCCTTCTATGTGGCCCACCTAATCACAAAAGGGTTTTCATCCATATCAAAAGAGGTCATTGGGCCCCTCTATGCATCACTCATCAGACCCATCATAGAGTACAGTGCCCCATTTGGGATGTACCTTACAAGACACCGGCAACAACTGGAAAGACCACAGAAGTACCTCACCAAGAGGATCACTGACCTCAGGCAGATGTCCTATGCAGCTCGACTGAAGAAACTCCAGCTGTAGTCGGTTGCATACCGCCTACTCAGAGGTGATCTCTGCCTGACATACAAGGCCATGTCCAACCCAGAATTAATGGACATGCTCCATCTAACGAAAACCATATCCCCTCAAGCCACACACTCCAGGGATCTAAACCTCACCACAACAATAAATAAGGCATGCTGGAGGGAAAGATTCCTGTCCCGGAGACTTCCCATGCTCTGGAACAAGATTCCAATCTATATTAGGCAAAGCTCCTCACTAACCATCTTCAAGAGAAACCCTGATGAGTGGATGGGAAACAGAAAGTTTACCCCAGAGATCACTTCAATGGCTCTGCTGGACAGAGGCACAGGGAACTAATCTAAGGGGGCAGCGAAAGCCAACACATTCCGGCTAGGCTTATAAATGCCTTCGGGCAGATAGCCTAGTACCCACCTATAAACCTATGAACCTATCATTCTCCTTAAGGGAATGGGCCTCCTAAAAGGGGTGGAAAGTCAGTCTCCCTTCTATCTTATCTCATTCATGATGTCTTACATTAATTTAGGGGGATATTCTCTTTCAAAAAACAAATCTCCTAAATATTCAATTTCATGAGAAAAAGTGTAATCATTGGATATAAGACATGGTAAATAGTTTACCTGGTCCTTAACTAGACCCTTTTTCATTCTGAACGGATAAAGTATCTTGAAATGTAAGTAGCTATTACTAAAGTTCTGCTTCCTAAAAATGTTAGAGGAAAACTTTCTGTTAGACTTGAAAATGGTCATATCTAAGCAATTGATGCTTTCAGTGTCAAAATGATGTGTAAGTTTAAAATATGAGTAGTGCTGTCTATATAATCCATAAACTTTCACAGCCTATTTTGTGGACCCCTCCATAAGATGAATATATCATCCAAATATCTTAAATGTAGAGAACAATGCTGGTAAAAATCTAATTAAAAACTAATTTTCTGTCCCAATACAGCATAATGAGGTAAACAAATACTGGGACACACTCTGCGCATACCACTTCTCCTCTAATCTGTTTATACGCAACACCTTCAAAATAGATAAAAGTTGTTTTCTAGAATAAGCTCAATACATTCCATACTTATCTTGGTTTCACTGCCATTTAAAAAAAATCAAAACTTATTAAGGATTCATGGCAGAAACCTTTACCCTGTTCCTGTGGGATGCACATGAATAAATCCAACAAATCAATATTTAAAATCCCATTTCATCACAGAGTAAATCCTCTTTAGTCTACCCAAAATATCTCAAGAGTCTTTTAAGGGGTCCACAAAATAGGATGTATGATCTTTGTTATTGCTGTAAATCATGTCAGGATATACCAACATTTGAAGTAATAGAGCAGATTTAATGGCACTCAAAGTGACAGCTCAGCATTATTGGATACCTGACTTCTTCTTAAAGTAAAAGTACTATTTTACGCATTGGTGGTATATATGAGTATGGAGCAACATAAATTTCTTATCATCACAAATGAGAAGTAAAACTTTTTTCTTTTCATCTGGTCACCCAGACAATGCCATATTTCTCATCACTTGGTGCACATAACAGATTATTGTAGAACTTTGTTAAGTTCTGTGAAAAAGTTGGTATAATTTCCAAAATATCAAATAAAATATCAGAGTTCACATTTCTGTTTGCATTAGCTCCTTCTGACCCAGTGGTATTGATTTACGGTCAGAATGTGTCAGCAATGCAACTTTAGACTCTGTTACATTGTCTTTCAAGCCCAGGTCTCAATATATTGCATATTGCAGTGGTACCAAGTGTAAGAGTGATACTCCTACCATTTATAGTCAGTTTTCAGGCCAATGATTTTTCAAATGGCAACAATGATTTATATCTGCCCTGTCTGAAAAAAACAGTATGTACAAAACAACTAGCACTTGCATTTGTAGACAGTTGTCTAATACCAAATCACAAATTGCTTGACTCAACAACATAACAGCCAACACTTTTATTTGCATCAGTGATATAGAGAACTTTCCTCAGACATTCTCTTCTCCTTTTATTCTTGCACATTTTATTCAAAGGACTTATAATTGCTATACAGTCTGTTATATCTGCATTCTCTACAACAAAACATGTCTTTTTATCATGCAGATAGACACACCTTAAAAAAACAAGGTATCTGTTCAAATGATTTTGTTTGACTTCTGTTGCATTATCATGACCGAGCTTAGCAAACATCTTATAAGGCCCTTAACTGATACTTTGTTAGAAGTATTTTTTACATTAATATCTGCCACAACAGATGCATTTTCTTCCTCTTAACAGTCTTTTGCTTCATTTTGATTTTATACACATCCAGATCCCCTCAACTTTCTTCATCTGAATGCAAGTTAATTCATTTTGTAATCCATTTCAGATACTATCACATTCATAACTAATGCAATGAGCATACAACTCACTGGGCATCCATGTCTTAAGCCATTCTTCATATGTACATCTTCGCTTCACCAATCATTTACAAGTACTTTTACTTTATTATTACTATATGCTGACACTTTATATGCTCGAAATCCTGAAATATCTAATTTCAGAATCTCAAGCCCATAAAGTGGAAAACTAAAACACCGAACACTCAGAAGCACGAAATTCATAATCACAACTTCTATACAACACACACACTACACATATACACACACCTTCCTCCCCACAAACAAACACACAACCCAATCTTAACTATAAGTATGGGGGCACACATTACAGCCCCTACCAAAACCCTTAAAACATAAACACTTACCTGAATCCATGAACACAGCGCAACACCAAAACCGCTAATTCAACATCTCCAAAATGTGAGATTTTATATTTCGTGCTTCTGAGTGTTTGGTGTTTTAGGTTTTCCACTTTACGGGCTTGAGAGTCTGAAATTCAATATTTCAGGATTTAGAGCATATAAATTTAATCCGCTGACATATATAATTTCATAACTTTCTCACTTATATTCTTTCATTATTACCCATAAGATTTCATGTCCATTTGTATCAAATACCTTATTAAGGTCTCCTATCATAATTTTCTCTTCTTCTTTTCTATTCATAATATCATCTACAGTTTCTCTGTCATTAATAATTCTTGATAATCCTTCCCCTTTATACTATATATACCATCTTCCACAATATTTTCCATTTTAATTTCAAATGTCTTTTGCATTATTTTCATAAAGATCTTATAATCATTATTATTCAATATTATTGGTCTCCAATGCTTTACTTGTGTTCTAACTTCCTTCTCCCATATGAATTTAAGTATTCTACTACATAATTCTTTCTACATAAAGCCTTTGTTTAAACATTCATTCAAAATCTTTAAACAATTATTTTTTTTCCAATTCCTTAAATTTGTATACATTTCAAACCCTACTCCATCTGGTCCTGCAGTTGAATCTAATATAATTGTCCTAATATTTTATCTAGCTCATTTAAAGGAGTCTCCTTTTCCAACTCTTCATTCTCTTTTCCTGTTAACTTTTTTGCCTTCCATGCTTTTTTTTCTTTAAACATTTCTTGTATATATATATATATATATATATATATATATATATATATATATATATATATGACTACACTATTCATAATCTTTTCCTGAATTGTTTTTATATTTCCTTTTATATTTTTTTATTTCTCTGATTACTCTACCATCTTCCTTTAATTATCCACTTAAGTAACTCAATACTTCTTTTTTCCTTGTAAACATATCTTTGCTTATTTAACAATACTGTAATTATTTTTTCTTTGTCAAAGTACTTTCTTTCATTATGTTCTAGAACTCCTAATGCATCATTATATGTTCTTTTACATTTTTCTTTCTCTACTTGTCTCACATCACACTGCCACTGTAAAAACATTTTTATAGTTTTCCTGAAATATGATCCACCATTCAGACCAATTTTTATAAAATGTTCTCAAAACAATATAATCTTTCCATAACTGTATTACTATTCTATTTCCTTCTTCATTCTATGCTTTCTCATTCATCTTTTGTAGCCTTTTTCCTATTTTTATATAGTTCTTGTTTTTCTTTCTATTTATCCATATTGCATAATGATTAGAAAATCATGTTTCAACTACCTCCCCTTCTCTTATAATTAAACCACATTTATCATGCTTAATATATGTACAATTTTTATCCTTCTATTTTAACACACTATTACAATCCTATCAGTCCATTTATAAACCTCTTGTATGATAAATGTTTGCAATGTCCAGTACTTCTTTACAGAAAGTTTTAATTTTTTTTCAAAGTCTCTCTTTCCACATCTGTTCGAAATTGTACATGATTTTTTTTTTTGTTTCCATGTTAAATGCTTTTATCACATAAAGATTCCATAGGTTATAGTCTTTCTTTTTTCATATCCTCCAAGAAAATGTTCACTTGAATAAACAGTCTCAAATATGATATCATAAAATGTCTCTGTTAATAAGAGTAAATGCTCTTACCTCATGTGCTTTTACACCCAAATAAGCTATTAAATTGCCTCATACTTCATACCTGTCCATTTCTTTGTCTTCTTTACTTTGAATCCTTATCATGTACTTCTGTTTTTCATTTTCTTCTACTTTCTTTTCTGCTATTCCCCTTTGGCTTCTTTTACTTTCTCTGTGCATGTTTTCTTTTCCATCTCACCACTGTTCTTTGGGATTGTTTCAGCATCCTCTTTATGTATTTTCTCTATAATGTCCCCCCAGAAAACATCTCCTCTATTTTCTGGCTCACTCTGCATCACCATTTCTTTAGGAAAATCAGCACACAACCCTTCTGACTGGCGGGTTGTAATTATACATTCATCATTTGCTGACATATCTCCATCAAACAGATTATTTGAAGCATCCCCTTAGAATCCTGTACACATTCTCCGGTCTTGATATTTGCTTTCTCCTCCATTTCTCTCACCACTCCATTAACTCCTTCTCTCTCCATCTGCCTCCATGTTTCTCCAGGCTGCTTCTGCACCTGAAATGGAAACAAGAAGTGCTCCTACAAAATGGGTGCCACTCACAACAATGAATAGGGGAAGTTTCCTGATGCCATGGCCAAAAGTTCCCCTAGTAGTATAAGTACCACATCAAGTCTCCCCTGAAAAGAGGTTACTAACCTAGTGATACTTACCCAGTCAACAATGGCTAAATAAAAATAAATAAAAATTTTAAAATTATTATAGGAAAACAATCTAAGGGAGTTATACTATCAAAACAGAAAAAAGAAGGGAGAGAAGTTTTTAATGAGGAAAAATGGTGGCCATTTCAGTTTTTGTTCCTTATGTAAAACTACTTCTTCTCATTAATAACAAAGATTAAACTTCCTTATTAATACCATATCATTTTGAAAAATTGTACATTTGCATTCTGCATTGCTTTGATGTTTTCCAGTTTGCTTATATTTTGCTTTGATGTGACCAGACTTGCAGAAATTATTTTGACTAAAGCAGCATCCTGTGCTTGCATATGCAAGTCTACATAAGAAGATGCCAACATCTTAATTTGCATTGTGATTAAAATGCTCAGTTTAGAAAAAGATGTTTTGAGTGACATGACTTTAAAAGGAAGCTTTGAAGCTAGTTTATACACATTTTGAAATTGTATTTTTACTGGACTCTAATCTGCTAGATTTTGTGTGTGTGTGTGTGTGTGTGTGTGTGTGTGTGTGTGTGTGTGTGTGTGTGTGTGTGTGTGTGTGTGTGTGTGTGTAAGATAGTAAACAGTATGTATAGTGCACAGAGCTAAAACTCTATAAATTGCAGCCTTGGGTTTGATTCCTCAAACTTCCTTTGCATACCATGTGAAATCCAGGTTTTGGGCTTAATGGATCATGTGAATTTAAAACGAACAGATATTTTTAAGGTATCTGATTATGTTAAAATCATGTTGAAATTCTAGGCTTTAGGCCACAGATGCAGTTACATTTTTAACATAATAGCCATTTTTATATATCAGTAACAAATTGTATTCTGAGGCAGAAGTGTGAGATGATTCAGAATTTAAGAAATGAGTTTTCAACTGAAAGTAAAACATGGACTGAAAATAAGGGCACTGATTGCCTCTAAAATGACCTTTTAAGGTTACTACCATGTAAAATTGACTTTGCTATTAGTTACCTGGCCATTTTAGTTACAGAGATGTCCTATTTTTGTAACTGTTTTACTTCCCAGATAGCTACCTTGTGCATTTGAACAACTTCTACTCAAAGCTTGTACTAACAAGAATTAACAATTGTACAGTTTAGTGGCATAGTTCAGTTAAATTAGTTCTTTCACAAGTAACCAAGTTAACACAAGCTCTGATGCAATGACAAACATGTAAAAAATAGAAAGAAGTAAAGGAGTTTGTGGTACAAGGTGGTAAAAATATGGTTACAGAATTCTATGTTAAACTATCTTTTCTTATAAATCAAGCAAAAAGCTAAACATAATCAGATGAACTAGGCCCAAACTAAATGATATCTTTTAAATACTGACATTCTTCACTTGGAGTTACAGCCTTTTTCAAGCATCATATAATTTAAGTTACTGTAAACTCTCCTAAAGTTCCAATGTTATTTTGTGACTGCAGTCAAGACTTTTGTTTTATCAGATCACACATAGCTCAAATGCTAAGGAAAAGTCAACTTTCAACAGCTTGTGTGGGATGGAGAAGAGGGAGAGGGATATTAATGTACTGGAGTAATATAAATGACTAAAAATAGGAATAGTTGAGACATATCATCTTGAACAACTTTCTTAGACAGGTCTGTTTCATGGGGTGTACTTGCATTTGATGATGGATCCAATAAAGAAAGATAGAATATAAAGAAATAATGACATCACTTGTCATAGACGTGATGCCCAACAGAGAAGCTGTGTGTTCCTAGTGACTATGGTTATGCCCTCCAATTCCCAGTGGTCTTGACAACATGGTAGGTTCAGTACCTTGGTAAGGAGCACCTGTTGTCACTGTTTTGAATCCATGTGTCAGTAGCTAGTCAACTTGGATGATGATATAGGCTTAAAGCTCAGATATTTCACTGTTTAAGTTCCTTTATTTGAAAGGAGCAACCCTAATATTGTTTGAATTGGAATTTGTTAGATGGATATGCTCGTAAGTTGAACATTGCTTAAAAATCATTATGGAGGAAACAAATCTTCTAGCAGTACCTGAAAGTCATGTGACAAAAAATGCAGACCATCCCTTGTAAAGAAGGAGGGTCTATTGGCCATCTTTTGCCAGACAGATACACACTAGATTTCCTAGAATGACACCAGTTAACAAGCCAATCATTGCAGCTAGTTATTTTTTCTTTGAACTTGGGCATCATTCTTGGTGAGGGGAGAATGTTGCTCAGTATTAGTATTTTGACTTCCTCAGAGATGTAGTCAGTTCAGTTGTACCTTACTGCATCTCCCATCGCATAGGGCACCTAAGGACATTCACACTTAACTTTCAACACCCTTGTTGTCAACCATTGGAACATTCCTGATCCTAGCACCATAGAGAGACAGGGAGAGAGCAAAAGAGAGAAAAATCTGACTGCAGTAATTTCTATCCACTCCAGTGATTATGGTCTGTTTGATAACTGAATCATTTATAACAAGGATTTTACAGTTTGAAGCAGGCTAACGTGACCTTATAGATTCAGATGTGCACTCTTGCTAATTCTATGCAGAGGTATGTTTTGGTGCAGGTGTGGCTGTAGATACTAGTGTAGGTGTAACTAGTATATGATTAGGTGGCTGAAGTCTTCTATGTGGGTGCCTGGGAAGCTTCGGCATGGATTGTTTGATACCCACAACATAAGTCAATAACCATGAGGCAGTTGTTACACTGCCATAATAAACCTGGTGCTAACATACTGGTTATGTGATGGGAACAGCTTGTGACTCCATAATGATAGGTGTTATGTTGCTTCTATTAGATTAAGGGAATTAAAGAGTTACATTACTGTGCTCTACTAGAGGGTCAGCGTTAAGAGGAAGTTCAAGTTTTGGATACTGATAAGCATGGACTTCAAGTGCTCTATACGAGTACTGCTATTAGGATAAATTACACTAGCAGAGAATGGGGTGAGAGGAAAGAAAATCAGCAGAGAAGGACCTAACTGACCATGTAGTAAACGTCAGGATACTAATAATAGTAACTGGGTAGAAAAGTAGCAATAGAGCAGAGATCAGCAACAATATAATAAAACAGAATTTGTAACTAAAGAAAAAAACAGTAGAAACAGTTCCACAATAGGCTTTAGGCAGTTAAAACACAGGAAAAAACACATAAAGCAGCCTGAAAGTCATACAGTCTAAGAGTAGCAACCACCACAACCCCTTAAAAGTCTAAGGCTAAACAATAGTGAAAACCCCACCACTAGCAGTAGAATTAAAAATAAGAGACGCTTACCTTATTGTTGTTGGTGGTGCAATGTTGCACAGCTACAGCCACTATAAAAATGATCAGGTAGATGTGTACAGTAGAATCAGTAATTAGATGGCACTTCCACTCTACAAGTCATTACAGGTTGCAATGAGGCTGCATTTGCCACAGGATTTAGCAGATGGTGAAGGGTAATGTACAAGCAGATGGTGAACCACTGATGTTATAAGGATAAACAAAACCATTACAGCTCTGTGTTCTACTATTATAATCTTATCCCTTCCTTATAAACTTGAGTAGATGGGTTGTGTATGGTGATAATCCTATCCATTTTATGTAAGTACAAGGTTCACAGTGGAACAGAAGTGTTCCTTGCATTGGAGAGATAATACTTCATAGGTATCCAGATAAGAAGAATAATAGTAACTATGCAGCAAAAGGTATGGGTTACCTGCTACTTGTTGAACTGCTCACATGCTGCTGTATGGTCCACAGCTCAGGCAAAAGACTGCCAATTTCTATAATTGTTAAAATTTAAAAAATTCCAGGTAACCCCAGGTGAAATGAGAGGAGGTCAATCAGTGAAGACTCAAGTGGAATCTGCCCTTTTTAAACAGTTATCCAGAATGAAGAAGTTTGCTCTTCTTTTAACAAACAACAAGTTAACAAGGAATTCAGGCAGGCCCAAGTAGGCAGGACATATATGAATCCACACAAAATATAAAAAACTATAAGAAAAAATGGTACTCCCATATTATCGCAACCAGATTGCAACAAACTCATGGTTGAACTACTGACATGTCCTTCGGGTGCCACCAAAATTATTAACTTTTTTGCCAGAAATGATTTATTACACTGTTATTTATTTTCTTTACAAACCTTTATAAACCTGTGTTGCTGATATGCATGTGTGGCATTTCTCTGGTAATGAGAAAGATGCAGACAGGGAAGACGTAACAATTCTGTCACCAACGTACGACAGACATATAAATGTAGCCCGAGCCATACATGCCCAAAAGTTGCTGCAAACAATCTAGGCAAATGGGGAAAAAAATGCAGTGGCAAACAGCCAAAATAGGAGCAGATTTAAAATATTTAGTTTTGCAAACTTTGAACACGCTTAGAACAGGATTTCTGTTTCCATTTATTGTGTGAAGGAAATGAAGTATGACTGAAAAAGTATACACTTTCAGTTTCTGATGACAAGCATGGTATCCAGTCTATATGATGCAGTAAGTGACAGGCACTGCCGATTGACTTTCAGCCCCGCTACAGTAACCCAAAAATCACCGAGCATTGCAATCAGTCACCAATGCCATGCATTTGCATTTCATACCATTCCAAATCTGGTTGCGATAATACGTAAGTACCAAAAAACCTAGACAAGCTAGAGTTTTCACTGTGTAATACCTTAAACCTCTTGTAATAGAGGCCCATAGGATGTATGTAAATGACTGCTTAAGAACATAAAGTGTTTCAGCTATATGGCTTCTGAATGTCCATGTCTTTTTATTTTCTTCTGTTTTAAATATTTATGGAATCATTCAGGCCAATAAAGACATTTTACAGACACCTTAATTGTTAAGGACATCAGGTGGGTATAAAGACCCTGTGTTTCTAGAGTATAGCCAAACAGTCCACTTATGATGTGCTGATGAGATCATAAGAAGGTCAAAACATGCATGTCCACAACTAGTGAGGTTTGGCTTTATTGGTCTGAATGAATCCATAAAAATTTAACAAGGAAAAAAAGAAAAAGACATGGACATTCAGAAGCCATAAAGCTGAAACACTTGATGTCCTTAAGAGGTCATTTGTATATATCCCATGGGCCTTTGTTAAAAGAAGTTTAAGCTATCACATAGTGAAAACTTTAATTTCTCTAGTTTTTCTTATAGTTTTTTACTAATTGGTTTTGTCTGTGTGACCTTTGTCCTCTTTGATCCCCCAAAATGTAATCCAGTATAGTCCTAGGTGGAAAAGAGGCTTGCAAAAGTAGTTGATTCTCCACTTCGTCTCTCCTCTGCCTTTTCAGGGTGTGTATTACAGTTGGTTCAGCAACATGGTAACAAAAAAGGAGTGTCAAACAAAGCAGCTGTCAAAGTATAAAACGTGGGTGAACCTACAGGAAAGGGGAGTCAGCCAATTGGTGAATGTTAATGTGGACTTCACACCTCATAAGCAGTTGTATAGAATGAAGAACCTTGCTTTTCCTCTCATTAAAAGCAAGTGAACAAATACTCCATGTAGGTCCAGGTACATAACTTGCACAATAATTCTGATAAAATGCAATGTAGAACAATCCTAGACAGAAAAACTGGTTTGTAAACTAGCAGATTTCTTCTCTTCCTCGCTCCTCCTCCATCACATTCCAGCACCGTCCCCTGTTCAGCCAAAAAGAGAGTGCGAGCTTGCTAATCAATGAAGGTTCAGATGGAAAATGACCCTCTCATATAGTCACTCAGAATGAGAAAGATTGACTTTTCTACCACAAAAAGCAAGTTAGCTAACACTCCAGACATTCTCAAGTAGGCACTCATACAGAAATCCACACAAAGTGCTATGTACTCTAGTCCCACTTGGAAAAAAAGGTTGCAAAAACAATAGCTTTTTCTCCCTTCTTTTCTCCATTTTGCCTTCATTCAGCAGCACTATCAGTGAATTACAGGGAAGGATGTAGAGGCATATGGGTAGCTGACATACCTCAGAACTGTAGACAGTACTGACAAAGATAACAATCAACATTAACACCATGACTGAACCACACAAGGGAATGTTGTTTGCATGATACAGTGCACAGCACCAGATTAATTTCAGCAACCCAATGCCATGACTGTAATATGACAAATGCATGTACACACAGTCTGATGGGAAGTGAGTGAATTTAGCTGCAGATGGCTGTTGAAATAAAGCATTTACTTTCTCAGTGGTGGATTATTATGGTATCAATATTAATATCATTATTACTGTTGTTAAATATTTAAGTGGAGTAAATGTGTGCAGCTTACATATGCCAGCCAAGCAGCACAGTTGGGAAAAAAAAGAGAGAGAGAGCCCACAAAGTAATGGGGAAAAGCATGCACAATCCATACAGGAAATAATCAGAGGTCAGGAATGAACCCCAGAGTAAGGAGTTATGAGACAGAAACCTTAACCACTTAGTCACTGTATAATATGCACACATTAGCACTGGTTAATGAAGCTGATCCTGACTGTACACCTGCCAGCTCTTCCTTTTCAGTTAATCACTTTGTGTGTGACTAGCTGACTAACTGAATGCTGCTCCCAGTGAAATCATACTGTACAGTTTCGAAATTTAGTGAAAAAGTGTTACATTTTGCATTTATAGAGTCGGTGGTGGTTGTGATGTGGGAAATGTTATTCCATCCCAAGATGCAGTAATCTTAAAGCTGATGTTAATAAGGTGGGGAGAAATGGGGCATAGTCATTTATATGGGAGATATGGAGGCTATGTCATATTTAATGGTTTGTTTTTAATGGATGTGCTTATATTTAGGGGTGTTTAAATAATCAGGAAGCCTTTCAGTGACGTATGTGATCACTGAAGTGATTTTCAACATCATTTTGTTACTGAGTTTCTAATCTATAAATGTATTTTTGACCAGCTGACCTGCACCCCTTTGAGGACATTCAGCAAGAAAAAGGAGACAGACAATAGCTCAGCAGGTGTGCTGTTTATGAATTTATACAGAGCAACATGTCAAGCATATTTATACAAAATGCTTTGTGAAGAGAAGCACTTGTTACCTAAAATACTAGATGACAAGAATTTACATTAATATGTTCAACTCAATATAGCATGCAGGAAACTTAAAAAAGATGCAAAAACCTACATAATAAATGATTGACTGCAACAGTTATTTTATTTTATTCTGAAAAAAGAAATTGATGTAATATTCCTATACTGTTTTTGAAGCAGAAAGGTTTTAAGTCAAGAATAACTTTGTTTATGGTGCCAGCTATTACTGTCAGGCACCCACACTTAGGAGTTCTTTGTATTTGTCAGACTTGATAAGTGTATTTCAGAACTTGAAGTGCAGGTTATTAAGTATAAGCAAGGATACAAAGCCTGTTTTATTACAACATTTATTTTTTTTTTCATTTACTGAAAGCCATTCAGAATCATGGAATAGTTCGAATTTCAAACATTAGGAGACAACATTTCATAAATTTGACTGAGTATAAACCAGATGTCATTTACTGGCTTCTGGTATGTGCAGCTTTATTAAGTAAGGGATACAGACAGTGACTGCAGGTGATGAAGAAACTTCTAGCAATTTTATAAATACAAGTGAAAAGATAAGAAGCTGTATTGACCGCAGAACCTATAGTAATACTGTGTGCTGTAGGGAAGAGTTGTGATCAGAATTAAGCTAGTGGCATTAATATGATTGAGAAATACTGGGAGATACATACAAAGTTAGAACTAACAAAGTTAAAATTTGAGATCCATCACACTAGCTAACTCAGACACAACAAAAAGAACCTAGCCAGAGATACCACACCAAACACAGCGGCTACATTTTCACTTGGCAGTAAGTGCTTTCAGCTAAATGAATTTAGTCAACTTACGATGAACAGAAGTACCATCAATCTATCAACATATGGTTACCTTTCACATATTTGGCCTTTCTTATGCGTTTGTGTGAGCCAGATAAGACTATATTCAGTACAATAACATTGTTTAGAGGTCAAGAAGTCACACCTCCTATTCAAAACTCCATCTTCCAGTCACTGACCAGTGAAGCTGTCAGCATGAGACATCAACAGAGCAAATTCCTTATTAATGAGCACTTCTTGTCAGTAACAAAACCAAAAATATGTGATTTTTTCCACCTCCCTTTCTAGCCCTCACTGATTTTTTAAACAGTTTAAATGACCAGTACTGCATAACTTCATAGATCAGGTCAAATGCTCTACACCCATATTTTACATAATCACTCTACCACCAGTCCACTAGCCCATGCCCTTGGGGCACATTTTTCAGGACTTCTCTCCTAGATATACTACTGCAGCTGCTGCATGTGACTTGTTAGGCCTCTATTGATTTATTAACATTAACATTCGCCACCATTAGCAATGCTGCTTATTCATTCCAAATGTTACCATTGTTGTAAGAGATCTGACATCGCCAGGAAATGTATTAACCTCATTGTGTAAATGACCTTCTATTTGCAGGCTGGCTAAGACATTGCCACAATGCCTGGCAGCTTGGCATGTGGGTTTAAGATTAAGCACTGCTTGACCTGGACCACAAAGCAATTCTGGGTTTCATTACCACAGTACAATTTGTCTACTGAGTGACTCTGAGCAAGTCAGTTAGCCAGATATTACTCATAGGTCACACCTGAAAGGGGACTATATGTCCAGTAGACTTTCTCAGTTAGAAATATAATTAGTACTGTTTGTAAATATATGCATAATTGTTTTCTGCACTTATTATTGGTACATTTGCCAGTATTTTTTTGTTAATATTACCCTAAATTATATCTGTTTTAACATGCTTATGCTACACATCTAGGTTATGTATAAAGTAGGCCTCTTGTAGATTAGGATATTATACAGGTTAGCAAACATTATATACAGATTAATAAACAAACAAAATAAAATAATGGTTAGAATTGCTGGAGCCATGTCAGACTCCAAACCAGTTACAAGTGGCGTCCCACAAGGCTCATTCCTGGGACCTCTCTTGTTCGGTATATATTTCTCGGAGGTACAGGCCAACACGGAAGGACTGTGGCTAACCAAGTTCGCAGATGACTGCAAACTGGGCACCATAATCGACTCTCCAGCCGACACAAGTATCCTCCAAAAGGGCCTCATAGAAACAGACAACTGGTGCCAGAGCCATGGCCTCAAGCTAAATGCCAAAAAGTGTATAGTCATCCCCTTTGGCAAAAACAAAGTGCCCACAAATTACCACATAGGTGGTAATCCATTAAGTACAGAAGAAGTAATTAGGGACCTGGGGACCCAAGTTGATAGCAATCTCTTATTTGACAACCACGTGGCCAAAGAGGTTAGAAAAACATTTTATATAGCCCACCTAATCATGAAGGGATTCACATCTAGATCAGGGGAGATCATCGTGCCTCTTTACTCATCCCTCATCAGGCCCATAATTGAGTACAATGCCCCTTTTGGGATTTACCTTACCAGACACCTGCAGCAACTGGAAAGACCCCAAAAGTACCTCACCAAGAGGATCAAGGGGCTCAAACAGATGCCATATGCTGCCCGGTTAAAGAAACTCCAGCTCTACTCAGTGGTATACCGCCTGCTCAGAGGCGATCTGTGCCTGACGTATAAAGCCATGTCCAACCCGGAATTAATGGACATGCTGCACCTCAGAAAATCCAAATCCCATCGAGCTACGCACTCGAGAGACTTGAACCTCAGCACTGAAATAAATAGGACATGCTGGAGGGACAGATTCATAACCTAGAGGCTCCCTTCACTCTGGAATAAAATCCCAGTCCAGGTTAGGCAGAGTCCCTCATTGACTCTTTTCAAGAGGAATCTTGATGAGTGGATGGGACATTGTAGGCTTACCCCGGGTATCACTTCTGTGTCACTGTTAGACAGAGGCACAGTATACTAACCTCGAAAAAGGGCATAGCAAAATTAATTTAAAATGGGTGGCGAAAGCCAAACACACTCTGGCTAGGCTTATAAATGCCCTAGGGCAGATAGCCCAGTATGAACCTATGAACCTATAAGATATAATAGAAGTAATTGGGAAGTACTGAAAATTAGTTAAGTTAGTCTGAAGGACACCAATGGAGTGCAGTGGTTATCTGATCCCTGATCATGATGGTTACTTTCATCTCCCTATGGAAATGTTAGCACCCATAATGCCAGGTACTGACAGACTAAAAAAAAAGACAGAAAATGCAGGAGAACAGGAAATATCAAACATTGTTCTTATCTTTTAAACATTTTTTTTTTGCAGGGAGCAAGCCTCCCTGCATCCCCAATATGAAGAGCAAGCCCCTCATACCCCAAACTCATATATAACAACTCTGAGATTGATCTAACTTGAAAAAAAAGGAAATATTTTGAGAAATGGCCATCACAGACTTACCATTCAGTCTCCATTTTTTTGGGACTTGATGAAGTGGGTCCCAACATTTTAAATGGTTAACTTTCACTTCCCTGATGAATACTCAAAAGTTAAATGACCCATTCACCCAATAATTTATTGCCACTTAAAGCCGACTGATTTGAAAATAAATTGTCTCTTACAAACTGATATGAACCACTAATCCTGTTTAAGTATATGAACCATCATATATAAAAGATGCGTCCACTGACAAGTTTGTTAAAATGGGACTAAGCGATGGATTATAACACATGCGGCAGGACAAAATACATGTCATTTGAGAAGTGCAGTAAAGCATGGTAAGCAAATGGCATGACATGAGGAATTTGTTAAGTCAGAGCAAAACAAATCATAGGCAGTTACTAGGCTTGCAGTCCAGGGGACCACTGAGGAGCCTAGCCCAAATTTCGAGTTGCCCAAAAGCACTGTCTAGTTAAGTGCCTTGCTCAAGGTCACACAGTAAGCAAATGAGGGCTGAAGGAATGAAACCCTTATTGCAGGCACTATGACTCAACTTTTAACCCTCTATAACAACTGTCAGGCAAAGTAAGACCCAACTGTGTACCTTGTGTCTGTAAAGTAAACACTAATCATTATGTCAACCCGCATCCCCCTTTCAAGAATAATAAAGATGAGGAACATTTGTTTTTCACTAAGTAGGTTTTCAGCATATAGCTCATCAAATTTCTTGGGGGGGGGGTCGAATTTTGTGACATCAGTGGAAATGTTAAGTACTGACAGAGGGTGCTGTTTATTTTAATTTTTTGACTACCTCTTTCAGTGGTACCATCTAGTGATCTGTTATACTTTTTCCCCTCTGAAGAACTGCAGAAATGTGTGTTTTGATTATATCCCTTCAGAGAACCAGCAAGCTTCAGTTACCAAACAGCCAAATACCAGTTTGTTTGTTTGTATGTTTATAGTTGTTAACTAGGGTAGTACACTGATCAGTATATATTTACCAATTTCTGGCAGAGCCTCGGTGAAATACAAAACATTTCACAAACAAAAAAGACAGAAATGTAAGAGTACAGTAGTTCAGATTATTTGCGTAAAAAAACTGCATATGTACATTATAGTAAACAAGTAGAGTGTAATTAAGCAATAACCAGTGCCTGGGTGTGGGTAATGCTGGATTTACCCACGGTTGGCATGGTTTGGTCACGAGGGCGAAGCCCGAGTAGCCAAACAAAGACAACCGTGGGTAAATCCAGCATTATCCACACCCAGAAGTGGGTTATTGCTATTATACAATGACATTATTTAAGAAAAAAATACTTACTTTTCTTAAATAATGGCATTGTATAATGCCTCCTTGCTGCCCTTCCGCAGCTGTCCGGTATTCTGGAGCAGTTCTGACGTACTGCGCATGCTTATGCTCATGCAGTACATCAGAGCTGCGTGTAGAGGAAGAAATGGAGAAAGGAAGATCTCCGTTGCTTTTTAAAAGTGTCTCGCTATGTTAAACACGTCATTTGTTGATCCCAAATTAAATAAGGAAGACCATCTCTGCAGGTGGAACCTACCTGAGGATACATGAGTTCAAGATGTCCTTCTTCTTGACCAGAGTCAAGCTTGTGCCACTGCTATTATAAGGCAGAACTCAAGTGCCTATAAAACAATAGTGCTGATTATGTGACAAAGTGAAGTTATTGTGAAGAATAAGCCCACCACTACTTGGTGTATGACCAAACTCCAAAGGTGACTGGAGTCTAAGCTAAGACAGGAAATCATTAAACTTTTCTTTCCTTAGATAAGTATTTTAAAAACAGATTTTTTTTACCCATACACATGAATCCCAACATCAGACTTAACAATAAAATGCTGAATCTAACAGATTAGCTTCTAATTAAGGAATGCACGGTGTGGGATATAGAAAAACACAAAGTAAAATCGCTGAAGGAACTGAGAAATTAATTAAAGCTAGGTTATAAATACACTATTATCTTGCACCAGATCAGGGAGCTCATACCAACAATAATCACAGATACTTCAAGCATTGAAAAAGATATAATTAGGTCTGCAGATATCATTAAAAGTCTAACCAGCAAGAAACATATGCTGTCAAATACTTATAAATTAATTGTAGCCCCTAAATACTAAAAGCTATTGCTATTTTCAAAGTACTGGGACCAGCAAGGAACTAAGTTCAGGGAAGATCAGAAACTTAGCGCAATCGATTCTACTATTAAGCTGATGCCATTCAAAAAACTAATATACACAAAATTTGTGTGTAATGATCAGCAACAATTCCTATTTTACTCCTACCATATTAAACAAATTTAATCCGAATGTCTCCTCAGCATGTTCATGTTGCTCCTTCCCACGAGCAGACCTAATACACATTCTATGGTTCTGTAAATACACATATAAGCTTTGGTGCTCCCAAAAGGTGCGTCTAGAGAAAATGGGATATCACAAGTCAACATTATCTTGGGAAAAGGCTGTACTTCATATTGCAGACCTTAAATTACCTAAACTGAAGTACCACGTTCTCATTACCCTTTGCCTATTAATCAAATTCTACATAACCAAAAACTGGATGGACCACACCAAAATACCCTGGAAGGAATTTAAGAATCTAGCAATTAAATATGTATCCTCACAAAAACTCTTCATAGGAAATACTAACAAGCAAAGATATTATCAGAAATATTGGAAACTTATATTTGATCTCGTTCTGGTGGACTGATTATGGGACAGAAAGACCATTCACCCATCTTAGACTCATACTAAACAGAATCTCCTATATGTATATAGTTAGGCACTGTATTGTTGAATATGTCTCCTATTCTTAAATTAATCACCAAAGCTTTTATTGGAACCAGTTAGCCTCCATAATCAGAAATGCAGTAGCACTGTTTGTACATATGTATATAGTTGTGATTGGAAGTTTTTTGTAGAAACAAGGAATGCATTGCTACCATGTCTGCACTGTTACCAAATTGTTTTGCATATCCGTTCAGTCATTGTTCAATACTTCATGTGTAAAACAATAAAATACTATTGAAAAAAAAATAGATTTTTTTTTTTCGAAATAGAGATAGCACAAGGTAAGGTTTATTTAATACCACCAAAAGTAGCCATATTGTTATTGGCGTAAAATAAAATGTGGGAATTCAGAACATCTGCAGTAGAGGTGAAATTAGGGTGAATTCTAAACCGTAATCATGGGCATTGTGATGTGAGGATTTTGTGTGGTTATGGAGCCAGAATAATTTACAGGCAACCTGGCATAGATACCTTAAATATTGTGCATAAGAGTGATAGTGTCACTACAAGACACACTCTTGCTACTGCAAGCATGCAAGTGAGAGTCAACATATATTTTAATTGAAAGCTTGATCTTCAAGTAAGGTAAAGGCCTTCTTCTTGAGCTGATTGCATTCCAGCTGCTTGCAAGCTAACTGCTCACAGGTGATTACTTGTTTCTGAATTCAGGTTCATTACACATTCCTCATCCATAGATATACTACCTCTCAGTCTGTGCAGCCCTGCAGGTGGTATATATAGGTATATATAGGCTTCTAAAAATGCTGGCTTGTAACATTTCTATTTTCCACTTGGATCTTGAGCAGAAATGTTATCAGGCTGGTTGCAGTCAGTTCTAGAAACTCGAGCACCTAGTGCTCTTACCTACATAGTGCCTATCAATGTGCGCTCACTTTTCAGTATATGTCTTTGAGTAGCATATTTCTATCTGCACAAATGAAGAAAGTACTTCAGAATTCTAATCCTGAGCTTTTAAATGTACTAACCAATAGTAATACAACACTAAGCAAAGTCTATGCATGTTAATTTCACATGTTCTTAATGAGAACAAATAGATTATGGGAATACTTTCCAGTGAAAACCAGAGAGCCAGGGCAGTTGTGCTGGTCTGGTGAAATAATGGCTGGAAGTAAAGCACTACTGCCCATTTAAAGATCCATGGATGAGTCAGTGGAACCTCCTCTCCTCCAGTAACTTTCCTTTAATAGTGGAGTCACCATAGTAACCTGTCATAAGAGAAATTTCCTCTGAAGACACATTTCAATAACTGACTGTCAATACTACACTTAGGCTTTCCATTGCAAGTAAAATGAAATGAGAATTTAAAAGAGTGTCCCCCCTTGGTTGTCTAGAAGGTTCTTAAAGATTAGGATTGGCAAGAATCTGGAACCACTTACTCTGACTGACTGACTGCCTGATGCAAAGGATTCTAATCCACATTAAATTGGGACCAGAACAGAAACTTTAACTACAATAAATAACCCATACTATATGAATCTAAATAGATTAAAGCAATGAAAATAGCCCAAGACTGGTAACATATGCCAGGGATAAGATACTAGAATGTACACTGAATACCTCACATTATCCATTCCATATTTGCCACGGATAAACTGGGTATGGTTAAGGCTGATTAGCAAATGTATGGTTGGTTCAAAACTTGTCGTCAGGATTTTGACCAATATTCTTATACTGTCCTGTATAAGAGAAATAAGATTAATGTTTACATAGTATGGTCTTGGAAATAACCCTTTACAAAAGCTCTAAAGTGCAAATCAAGTAAAAGACACACAGTTACATCTTTTGTCAACCTAAATAAAGGTAAACAGGAAGGTCATCTGGCACACATCCATCCCTCTACTTATAAGACAGACCCCCCCCCCATGTTAGGAGGCCATCTAGCCTTTGATAACTGCATAATTTAGCTATACACTGCCTCTTCAGTAGGCATCAGCTCAATATATCCTTAAAGCCACACAATTATTAGGTAGCAAATATTTTTTTTGGTTTTAATGGACAAGCGAAAGCATTTTGGATGATGATGTTCACAGGTACCATTGCAAGCCTTATAGGTGTGTTTCCTCTTTAGCATTCTTGAATATGTTCTTATCCATAAGTATAACATTTTAACTTCCTTAAGAATAGATTTCTTTTTATATATGTTTTTGTTTGCACTGCTAGTAAGTAGCAAGAGGGCAGGGTGAAGAGAGACACCAAGTTCAGAACTTGTGAAGGCGTGACTGAAGAACAGGTAAAGATAAGCAGTAGGGGATGCTTCATTAAACAAGGGTTTGGTGAAAGGCTCTAGAAGTCTCATAGAAAAAAGAGATAGCAGTAAATATGCCAAGAGATGGATAGTGGGGAAAGCACAAAGCAGATATTGCAAACGCTGCATATGAAACGGGCTCTATCCTTTATGCAAAGTCAAGCAGCACTTTAGTTACCAGGAGGCATGGAAGATAGAAAGATAGAAACTAGTTGTGTATGCAGAGAGAGAGAGAGAAGGAGAAGAGAGTGAGCAGGAAGGAGAGATAAACACGGAGGGGGGGCTGAGTCAGTAGAAGGTAGAGCAGACAGACAATCAATAAGAGAAGGTTTCAGTGTCTGGAGACCTGGGTATACTATGTAGAATGTGGGGGAGGGCTGAACAATACCATTAAAAACGATAAAATGTTTAGATTAAAGAAGATAAGAGCAGGGGCTGAAGTTTGTGAAATTGAAGAGGAGCTGGGACATAGTACCTGTGGCAGACTTGCTGATAGAGGGTAGAAACCATGAAACCATATGATGCCTACAAAACTAATAGAGTGGCATGCAGGGCTGAGGTGAGCATGTGGTTATAATAACATTGAGAAATGAATTGGCTAATGATGGGTTAATTTTGTAACCTGAATGAAGATAATGGGATGTTTCAGGGCACCTCTGAGCACTCTGGGGGGGGGGGGTGAGGAAGAGGCTGGCAGTGATAATCATAGGGGGATATTAATGTTAGTAGTTATTGCAGAGGACAAATGCTCTGACTTGTTAATCAGCTGCATCCTGTTCCAAGAGCACAGGGTTTGAATCTTTCTACCTTCATTCACCTGCTATGTGACCTTGAGCAAGTAACTTAACCAGACAGCGCTTTGGGGGAATTTGGGCTAGGCTCCTTAAGATTCTCCTAGACTGCTTGCCTTGTAACTTCTTATGAACATATCCGATGAACTTGTGGTGTGGGATGCATTTAGGAGCAGCTGATATGGAGAAGTGGAATTCCATTAGTATTGCCAGAAAGTACAGTGAAGGTGAATGGTGGGGCAGCTATATGGCATGGAGGGATAAACCCCCAAATATGATCCAGCTAACCCAGGTTTCATTAGCAGCCTGGACATTGAAGGAGTCAGCCAGACAAGGGTGGGACAGGATGCCCAACTACTGCTCACCTTTCCAAGGAGGAGGGGTCAGTATGGGTACCGCTAAAGGAGCTACACCTACAGTATAGTTCCCAGATATATGCTCTGCACAAAATGTTGCGGCATGCAGGATTGGGAACCAAGTGAGTAGAGCACCTCTGTCTACCCCTGCATAGCAAGTATGTAAATGAAGTATAATTTCAGAAGCTGAAGGTAACAGATGCTGCAACACACGTGCTGGCCTACAAGGAGAGAGGTTAAAAGCAGAAGTTTTTCACTGTGGTTTTCTGGGCATGTAGTCACTTGTGGAGTGGCACGTTATGCCTACATCTTTGATGTTAAGGACAGGATACAATCCAGTGTTGATTTTTTATTACATGGTTTGCTGACCCTTGTGGTAGGTAAGATTAATTGTGCTAGGCAATATAAATTAATGTCAGATTTTGGGTAGTACTAATAATTATTGCTGCAGTCTAGATTAACATAGATTAGGGGGGCTATTTTTAGTGAACCACAAAAAATATTCTTCACCTCAAACAGTAGCAAATTTGGGGACACACAGAAACATGCAGTAATTAATAGTTTATTTGGAGATATTCGTGCAGAGATGATAATATATTCCCTGCATTTTACTGGGGGCATTAACTGGAAATGTGACGTGAACTGAATGAGAGCTGAGGAAATCAAATCCTGCGTTATAGACACTACAGCTCATAACCTTAACGTTTGAACCGACTGCCAGACTTGCAAAGGATACTTATGTGCTATTGTCAACAGTCAATAAACGGGGAGGGGGAGGGAATTGTGTTGTCAAATTATTATAAGGGACCGGTAACAACAGATGCATTGTATACAAATGCAAATACAACAGACGGGGTGGGAGGAAAAAACTATTAGACCCTTAGCTCTGAGATGACTGGCCTGGACCTGCCTAAATGCAAACATTAGTCCTGAAGTAGTCTGACATGCATTAGGGTCTGATACCAACAGTTAGTCCACTTAAACAGCAAAATGCAGTGCAACTATATACTAGAATTACTAATATTGGCTTAAAGACCTTAGCTAAAGCAGATACGGACTGTTACAATGAATTTAAAAACAGATCAAGAAATGAAAAATCTTCACTTACCTTTTGTTCTGCATGAAATGGAACTATGACAAGGAAATAACATTCTTTTTATAGATGACTCCATTATAAGACATACAGATGTACCTCTTACCAGGCTAAGCAAGGAAAGAGAGATGGTTAGTTGCTTCTCTGGTACCAGGATCCATCAGATCACACATGTACTCTAGTCCGTGAACAACAAGTAACAGTATGACTCTGTCATAGTTCATGCTGGAGCCAGTGACTTGAGGTGTACCTCATTGTTCTATATGAAGAGAGACATGATGGAGCTCTCAGACTATGTGTCCATAGCAGGTATGAGCCTAGCATTGAGCAGCATTCTACCTTCTCCAAGGATGATGCTGCAATATGAACAAAAAATAATTGATTTTAATAACTGGCCTAGTTTTTGGTGTCATTCAAAGGGGGGTTGAATATTTGTCAGCCTGGGAAAATATCATCAACACTTCACCAGGGATGGCCTACATCTGTCTCCTGTAGGGTTTCAATTATTGACAAAGATATTGTCCACCCCCATAGTGCCTCTTTTAGGCAATGCCAACTTAACAAACCTACCAAAATAACAAAACAAGTAAAGAAAAATATGAAGTTGTTACTGATCAATGCTACAAGCCTAAACAAGAAACGTCACTCCATACAAGCCTTTCTCATCCTGGAGTATATTGAGATCTGTGTTGTGACTGAGCCAAGGTTTAAAGTGCCAGACAGCACTCAAGCTGTGCAGAGCCACAATGTTTTCCACACTTTTAGACCAGCTACTGGGCAGTATAGAGAGAAAGGGAGAATAGTCTCAGTCTTTATCCATAAGAGATTCACATCAAGGCTGGTAAAGCAGCAGGAAGCACTAGGGCTTCCTCATGTCCAAATAACCATCAGAAAGGTCTTGTACCATATAGTAGTTATCTATATAACTCCCTCTCTTGACTCAAAATAGCCACCATGCCTATCTATTGGAACTTGAATCACTCAGTATTAAACCCAAACCATTTTTCTAAGTGATTTAAACTACTCGGCTATAGACTGAGAAACCTACAGCATCACTAGTGCATAACCACAGTGATTATTACAAACTCACTGGAGCAATTAGTCATAGTACCCAACAGGGGAACAATATCTTGGATTTTGTCCTTACTAATACTGAGGCATATTTCACCATCCCTTGCATACCTTTGTCACTTGTTTTGTCTGATTTTAAAAGCGTTTCCTTCAAAATAAAACTGAAACCAGAGATCCCTTCCACTCAAGACAACTTTGGAAATTTCTCTGATACAAGCTACCTCCTCCTAAGTGATACATTGGCAAGCATCAAATCCCATCAAACCTTGTTAACTCCACTGAATACGTGGAAATGTACACCACCTCAGTATACCAGCATGTAAAGAGCTGCATATATGCAGCTGTAGCCCGTAGGAACAGGAGCAGGGCAAACCCCAGAAACAAACCCACATGTTGGAACCATAATATCAACAGGCTTTACAATTAAAGAAAGAAAATTTTGACCAAAAATAAGAAGACTAGGTCCCCAAAATGATAGAACCCTCATCACTTTAATAATCAAACAACTCAGGAGCTTAATAAAAGCTACCAAAGGCAAGTTTGAGGCTAAAGTAACTAACCAAGCCAAAGACAATTATAGGGGTTTATTTTTAGTTATGTTAATAATCTCATCAGCACAAAGCGTCATTGCACTGATTGTGACTGATGTTACCTACAGTGATGCTGAAGATATAACAAACCTACGATAAATTTCACTCAAACTTTACCCCTCTCTCTCTCCTCTGTGCATTTCTCAAGATACACCTTAAACTGGCTCACTTCCAGCTATCACACTAGATCAAGAACTAGAACTGATATCAAGTACTTCATCAATGGGTAATGACAATATCCCTGAATGTATATTAAATTTCATAAAGTATGATTTAGCCACCACCTAACAACACTAATTCAACCACAACTTCCATACCCATTTTGTGCCAAGCAAATGGAGAACAGCTGCACTCATTCCCGTGCATAATGGAAGACCATCTACAGATCCATACATCTGATCAGCCTCATATACAGAGCCATGGAAAGACTTATCATGGAACTAATCAATAAGGACATAGGAAATCACCAAATATTTAACCAGTCTCATTTTGGACTCATCAAAGGCAGATCATACTTGCTTATCCTGGTGGACAGTTTTTTTTTTTAGAAGGACACAGAAGAAATGGATGAAGGTAAAATAGTACACACCACATATCTCAACCTAGCTAAAGCTTTTGACACAGTCTCCCATTCAGGCATATTAGAAAAGCGAAATAAACTGGGAATAAATCCCATGTCACCCGCTGGATTGCCAACTGGCTCACAGATAGGATGCAGGAAATCAAAACAGGGAAAGTTACCTCCACAAAGAGACCAGTCACCAGTGGAGTCCTCCAGGGATGTATTCTGGGGCCTTTCCTGTTTGGAATCTACTTCTCTGAATTAAAAGTTAATACCAAATGGCTCTGGCTGACTATGTTTGCAGATGACCGCAAGCTAGTAGCAGTCATTGAATCCCCAAATGACTTGGCCACCCTGTAGGAAGTTTTGTTATAAATAAGTAACTGGTGCCAAAACCATGGACTAAAACTAAGTGCCAACAATACATTTTTGTATCCTTTGGGGAGTCATTCTACCCAGGGAACTACCACATTAAAAATACACCTCTAAGAGTAGACCAACTTATTCAGGATTTGGGAACTTATGTGGACAGTGACCTAAATTTCAGCCAACATGTGTACATTGTCACAAGAAAGTTCCTCTATATTAAACAGCTTATAAACAAAGGGGTTGTGTCTAAATTTAAGGATGTCATTTTCCCCTTTTACTCAGTCCTCATTAGGCCAGTCATTGAGTATAATGCCCCCTTTTGCATGTAGCTGTCCAAACACATGCAGCAACTGGAATGCCCACAAAGATACCTTACTAATAGGATACAAGGCCTAAACAATATGTCTTACATGAACCGACTCAAAGCCCTGTCACTATATTCAGCATTCTACAGACTGCTAAAGGTGAGCTGTGTCTGTTATACAAGGCATCCTCTGACCCAGTACTAATGAATTTACGGCGCATCAGCATGTCAAATCATATCAGAAATATTTGGTCTAGGGATCTAAACCTTTTCTGCAACATCAACAGAATGGTTTGGAGAGACAGGCTTGTCTCACAGAGGATACTGATTTTCTGGAACAGACTCCCCATCCACATAAAACAAAGTTCAAACCTGTCTATATTCAAGTACATCTTGGATCTATGGATGGGAAACAGAATATTTACCCTAGGACTGCTCTCTGTACTCTGCATTAGTAAATGGAGACAGATCCTGAATTATTTATCCTGTGCATGGCTCCCCTCAAATTATCTGTGGTATGATGTCAGTTATTCTCACTAGGTGTAATACATAATTATTAACAATGAGATGGGTAAGGCCAGTCTAACACCAAATGGGAGAGGTTAATTCAAGCACCAAAAGGGAAAATGGTTAGGCTTAAAATGGCTGCAGGGGCAACTACCTTAGCACTTACTTATGAACAAATAAAAAGTCAACATTTCAGTTCTAATATGAATTTTCTGTTTGCACCATACATTCATATCCATCACTGTCTTGTCTTTTATTTCCTTACTAAAGCAGAACACTTTTTTTATTTTATGTATTTATGTGTGTCTTCATCTTTCTGGGATTTCAGCCATGAATATATCACAATATTAGAAGAAATGAAAGGTATTTCCCAGCACATCATTTCATTTGTCTGATGGAAAATATATTTTGGTGGAAAAAACTCCAGTCCTCTGTTATCTGCATTTTGTTCAGATTATGAGTATTATATTCTTTACTGTCTGTTTGACATGTGACAAAAATCACTGGAGACTTTTCTGCTGAATGCAATACAATACTTGATTCTGGAATGTATACCCAAGTTCTGTGCTGATGCATATGTCAGCCACTGGACATATAGCATGCATGCTACTTTGTATACATTTATTTTTTTTTACTTATTTGTTTTGTGGGGTATGCAGTGATGGTATCCTGTTTCATGGAGGGGTATTTTATCTGGCAATAACTTGGAGAAGGGTCTTCCCTACAGTCAATTGGACCTAGATTAGTTCAAGGCAATCATTTTGTTTAACCAGTCTAGAGCTGCATTTATCTTTGATGAATATTGATACACCACCTCCTTTAGTTCTCACACGTTCAGTTTGTGGTCTAAACATGTAGAAGGCATTATAACTCAGTATGTCTGGGGTGCTTTCCACAGCCTTAAACCAAGTCTCTGTGACTGCACAGATGTCAGCATCTTCTACGTGAGGGCTGCTTCCAGTGAGTGCAGTTTTAGGCTTAGACTACTAGCATTTAGCAGCATAACCCTGAGTTTGCTTTTTGAAAATGTTTTTACTTTGGGAATTTTGTTGTTGTGACATTGTCTGAAAAAGGCGCTATGGGGGAGGCAAGTAACCAAAATCCCAGAGGTGACAGATGAAGACCATCTCTGGCAAAGCAGCATGGTCTATCTACCATGTCATCCCAGGCTGACAGGTACTGGATCACCTTAGAATGACACCAGAAACTAAGCCAATTGTTGAAGTCAATCATTTTTTGTTTGTACTGTGGTATCATCTTAGGTGAAGGCAGCATGCTGCTCAAGGCTAGGGGCATACCTACCTGAAACACATATTCAGAGACCTCAGTCATGACATATTCAGCGAGCACAGTTATGTCTCTCTTCATATAGTCCAGTGAGTATGTCTTAAGTCATTCACGCCAACAGGAACTATGACAAGAGTCATAATGATGTTTGTTGTGTTGAGACTTGAGTGCGTATGTGATCTGGCAGATCCTGGCACCCGACAGACAGCTGACAGTAAACTTCTCTTTGTCCAGCCTGGTGAGCAGGATATCTGCATGTCTCAGTATAGAGTCACCTCTCACCAAAGAATTTGGTTTAGATGTGCTTTGCCTTAGGGGCTTGTTTGGAGAGAAACTTGTGCTTCTGGTTTTATGTGTATTGAGTGCTGTAGGTACTGTATTAGGTGTAGCATGTTTGTGTTTCAGAGGTCTCTGGTGTTTAGGTAAATTTCTGGTGAGTACCTCTGCATATGATGGTTTATGTGTTGAGAGCATGGTTTGTGCAAGAGGAGTAGTATGTAGGCTGACAACCTGTTCAGTGTCACTGTTCTGTGAACAAAAGACCAAGGATTCCAAATTCTTAGTGTATATGCATCTCTCACAAATTGAGCTTGAGTGGTTTAGGAGTAGTGGGTTGTCAGTGTACATGAGGCAATTGCTACACTGCCTCAGGATACCCATGTCAATCAGACTGGCAGGAGAAACAGAGGAGAACTGACCATCCATAATGCCAGCTGTAAATTTGCTTACTTTAATGAGGAGGATGTGGTTTAATTGGGGACAATGCTGGGTCTATACTATTGGGGCTCTCAAGGAGTATGAGACTATTAGGGATTAGGAGACGTCTGTTAAAGTGGCAAATGCTGTAGAAAGCCCAGCTGAGTTGCTCTCCGAGTAGCTAAGTGCAATTTAAGGGACTCCTCAGTTGGAGCATGGGTGGCTTTTAAGGGAAAACAAATCTACTTTAGCTTTTGCTTCTATAACTGCCAATGATTATCTCCACTGCTTGATGCTGTGTGAAGGTGCGCTTCACACAAACAGATGCCTTAGATTGCTCAGATGAAGATAGTAGAGCAGTGGCTGGCTGCCAAACTCTGTGGAGCTGTTTTAATACAGGCACAAATCCGTGCAAATGCAGGGCTTATGTAGCAACTGTGAGAACCCTTTTTTAAAACAAGTTAAGCGATTTTCAAACAAGCTGGCTAATGTAAATGCTAAATGTTGGTGTTGTTGTTGTGTCTTTTGGCTTTTCCCGATTAGGGGTCGCCACAGCGGAACTCCGGTCCGCTAATGATTGGCAGTAGATTTTTACGTGCCGAGTTGCCAGCCCTGATGCACAACCTTCAACGAAGGTATGCCCATTCACGCATGTCTCCACACAGAAAACGCTCTAGCTGAGAATCAAACAGGACAACGTCTTACTGTGAAGCAACAACGCTACCGCAGCACCACCACCACAGTATAATGGAAATGCTCAATACTGAGCGTTATTCCAACAATCTTCAAAGCAGATGGGTTCCTTGCTACACTCTTCTACCACAAGGATGCAGGGGGCCCTTTTAATGTAAGTTGGCTGGTTTTGGTGCTCAGATAATGCCAAACTGTCTAGATTCACCAAATCTGAATCTAGCATATGCTATAAAATATTCAAGTACTAGAAAATACAAACTGTAGGAAAACAGTCTCAAACAGCAAACAGTGTTGTAAACAGTAAAACAGCAAAACAGTTAAAATGGCTAAAAAACAGTTAAAACTAGGTAACAATTCAGTAATACACAGTCTAAAAGTGCAGTACAGTGAATAAAAACACTTATTTTTCTGTAGATTTCAAAGGATGCCTTGGATTTCATTGGATTCACTCCAGAGATCAGAGAGAGCACACCAGTCCTAGATCAGCTCCTATAAACTGAGCATAGGCCCTTGCAAACATGTTACCTAAATACAAGCTAAGTTAAGCAGTTTTCAAACAAGCTGGCCAGTGGAAATGCTCAGTACTGAGCCTTATTCCAACAATCTCCAACTCAGATGGGTTCTTTGCTACATTCTTCTGCCACAAGTGCGCAGGGGGGGCTTTTAATATAACATGGCTGGTTTTAGTGCTCAGATAAAGCCAAACAGTCTAGATTCAGCAATGCTGAATCTAGCCTATGCTATAAAATAGACAAGTACTAGAAAATACAAAGTGCAGGAACAATAGTCTCAAACAGCAAACAGTTGAAACAGCGAAACAGCAAAACAGTTAAAATGACTAAGAAGCAGTTAAAATTAGACAGCAATTCAGTAATACACAGTTTAAAAGTGCAGTACAGTGAATAAAAATACTTATTTTTCTGTAGATTTCAAAAGATGCCTTGGATTTCATTTGGATTCACTCCAGAGATCAGAAAGAGCATGCCAGTCGTAGAGCAGTTTCTGTAAACTGAGCCTTACTTTTCTAATGTAGCTGGAGAAGGACGTATGATTATCCTTTGCCTCGGACTCATTAAACTAGGATTGTTTATGAATATTTGAATATAGGCAGACTAGATGGAAATATAAAAAGCGCATCAAGGTATAAAGGAGTGTTCTTTATTTTACAATATAATACTATTATTCCATTCAGCCTTAATAAGAATACAAGTTGGAGTGCAGTGGTGAAATGAATGATATCATTGCTTTAATTGTTCCTTTGTTTTAATTGACTGGTGGGTGGGTTTTGTAATTAAATAATGACGTGTTTTAAGTATAAACGTGTGATGGAGGGAGCATGTTACTTCCTAAGAAGGCTATTGTAGCCAGTGCAATGGATAAATTATTAAGTGTGTGCTTTCATTCTGATCAGTTGTGGCCATTTAATATTCCTTATGCTCTTTTCTAGTTGAAAATAAACATTACGATTTATGCAGGGATGCAGAAAGGAAGATAACTCTAGATCTAGTATGTTGTCTTGTCCCAGGTGGAAGGATTATTGTAAGAAATAGTCAACAGACTTGAGTCTGTTTGCCAAAGACGCTTGGATGACACTGAATTTGCATAATTATCCAGTGGCAAGGGAGACATAAAGAGAAGTTTGTTGTGTATGCATGAGATTTGTTTTAAACTGAAGAGTTCAGTAATTGCAGGGAATTAACTTTGTACAGAAAATATGGCAACAATCTAATTATATTGAAAACTTAATAAAAATGTTTTAAAGAAAATAATATCTCTCGAGTTTTTTTTTTTTTTTTTTTTAAATCAAACTACATCCAAACATCGTTGCTAGCATTTATGTACCTGCATTATACAAACTCATTGTACCTCATTTTGCAAGTAACACAAAATGCATGCACTTTTCCTTAGGGAATAATGCAAAGTTTGAAATTCATCTAGGGAGCTTGTCAGTCTATGAAACTCAGTGTTAGGCCCACGAGTATTCAAACAGAGCGCTGTGAGACCCCAACTAAATCTAATCACTGTAGTATCTTGTCCTTAGAAGTGTATGACATCCTACTGTTATGTACATGCTAACTCATTTATTTAGTTATCTTTTGTTGGCCGGGTTAGTCCCACTAGGCTAGTAACCTTTTTTTTTCCAGTGGAGACTCAAGGTGGTATTTTTACCATTTATTAGGGAAAGTTGGTCAGGGCATCATGGAACTTCTCCTACTCTTTTTAGTAGGTGCCTTGGGATCTTTTACATCCCCCTGATCTACCACCAACTCAAGCAGATGGGGCCATGGTTTAATGTCTCATCTGAAGGACAGTACACTTAGGAGGGTAGCTGACCCCTTATCCTTCACTGCAGTGTCAGCAATTAATCTACCTGGTGTGGGAATAGAACCCACAGCCATTTGTACCAAACATGAGTTGCACCACTGACACTGCTTTGTGTGATCTGCTGTAAGACAGACAGGCATTTTTCATTATAAAAATCTGTTTGCACCATCATCCTAGGGTTCTGTTACTGTGCTTATAGACAGCAACTAAATGGCATAAACACTTTTAAAATAAAATGAGGAGGGCAGCATTAGACAATAAACAGGTGGCACAGTAGCACAGTTAGCACAGAAAACTAAAATTGTGAGCTGTTACTGAGCTGCTTCCTTTGTCAGTGGTACAGGGTTTGATTCCTTCTACCTTCATTTGTCTGTTGTGTAACTGAGCAAATCTCTTAACTGCACAGTGCTCCTGGGTTGCCCCTGAAATGGAACAATAGTGTCTAGTGGGCTTACCTGGTCATGAAACAGGCGAAAAACAGTAGTACAGCATAATGTTGTTTCCTTATAGCAGCTGATCCCCTGTTTCTGTTCCAGGATACAGTGCTGTTATTTCCTTATAGCAGCTGGTCCCCTGTTTCTGTTCCCGGCAACAGTGCTTTCTTTGCAGTGTCAGCATGTACTGGGTTTTCCCCATGTTCTCTAGTTTCCTTCTACAACTCAGATCAGATTAACTGGTGATCCTCTAAACTGCTTGTAGTTATATGTGTGTATGGGGGTGGGTAGGGTTGTACATGCATGTGTGCTAATGGGTGAGTAGACTAGCATCCTTTCCAGAATTACTTCCTGTCATACACCAATTGCTTGCTGGAATAGCTGCCACATGAATGGGGTAAAAATGGATCTTACTGAATGAGTGAATGAATGAATGAATGAATGAATGAATGAATGAATGAAAAAATGAATGATTAAACATTAGTCAACAATTTGCCAAACACCTAAAAATACTATGTAAAGTGGAAACAGGACATCTGTGTTACTGGTGTGTGAGTCTCAGCTTCTGAAGAAAATAATATTGCTTAAGGGAAGACATGTTATGATTGATGGCTCTTTTGCATACCTCACATTAACTGGTTACATTGTTTGAACTGTATTTATTGCATCAATTAGCAATTACTGTGGAAGGATCAGTAGTGACAGATCCAAATATAAAATCTGTGCTGTTTTGTGTGACTTTTTCCAGGTCCGTGTACATGACAAACATTGGTTCAGTTCTGTCTTATGTTTATACCTGCACAGCAGCAACCAAAAATGTCTTGTGGATGTTTACATTTTGTAGATAAGTTGTCTGCTAAAAAGAAAGAGAGTGCACATATCAGATCCAAATGAAGAACAAAGCAATTTGCCCTGACTTTGAATGTTAGTGAGCAAAGATATTTATACAGATGCCTTCTCTATTCTATACCATTACAGCAATTGAAGGTACAGTATGAGACCCGGGAAGATATTGAATTGCACATTACATCATTTGAGGAGGGTGACTAATAATGAACATTTTGTAACAGAACCATTCTCTCTAATATAATAATAAGATTTCCATTTTAGCAGAACAGCGTCTTGAGGTATTAAAGATAATATGTGTATACCTGTTCCTGCAGCTGCAAACCCAGAGCAAATTGTGTACCAGCAGTAGAAATAGGGAAGCTATTAGTTTTTATTTCTGATCTTCGGTGATGATGATAGCTGTAAAGGACAAACATTCAAGCAAAAAGGCTGTGGTAGAAAGAATTAGACTATTTCTATTTACAATGTTCTAGATTTTATTTTTTATTATTACTGTTTCCATTAGGTGAATTCAGAGGATAAAAGGTAATGTCTTTTTTTTACTAGATGCATTAAATAACACGTTGACTTCTAGTGCAGTATAGTCAGATATCACTAAAGGTGTATATCCTTATGTTATGAATAGTAGTAACAGTAAAAATGTGCAGACCCATTCTGAAATCTCCAAACAGCAATAAAATCCTATGAAATAAATGCATCTTTCTGCCATATGAAAGCACATATCAACTATCATATGCATTTGTAGTATAAGCAAAACTTATGGACATTCTACCCATAGTTATGTACATGTTTTTGCATAAAGGTGGCCATTATTAAATTTACTGGTGAATGTTATCACTGTGAAAAAACCTCATTGCTATTTACCACAATAGACTGCTGCTAACTAATTGACCTGTTAACTAATTGTTGCCTAATTGACCTCACATTAACTGGTTAGATCGTTTGAACTATATTTATTTCAGCAATTAGCAATTGCTGTAAAATCCTGTCAAGTGAACAAGTTGTGATTTGGTATGCGCCAGCCTTGACCTTCCTATCTTAATGTACACAAGTGGTTGGTGTAATGGTTAAGGTGTTTACCTTAAAGGGATAGTCTTTTGTGTTTCTAATACCATGACGGGAATGGACCCCATTCCTAAGTCAAAGTACGATTAAAGTTCATGAAATTGACTCCTTCTGCAGTTCGTACAGAGTTACATGTATTGGTAGCGTATCTAAATAAGATTTGGGACTCTTTTTTAGATGAGCCATTGCTCCTACTACTATTAGAACTATTTGGGTATCTTTCTTCCACATTGCTCTCGTTTCTGCTTGCAGATCCTGATATTTTATGACTTTATGTCTCTCTGTACACAGGACACTATAGTCACTGGGTGCGGCAGTTTCAGTGATCAATGCTACTCTTGTCTTCTTTTCTTGGACCACTACATCCAGTTTTCTAGCATCTATGTTTTGAATTGTTGGTAATAGATGATCCCATGTGATGTAGACTTCATCATTTTCTATGTTTCCAGTGCTTTTTAGCCACTTCAAAACCATAATGTTTGCACAATCCCCAGTGCAACAGTCTTGCCACATTATTTTGCCTTTCAGTATACAGTCCTTTTGCCATTAGTATGTCACAACCAGCAATGAGGTGTGCGACTGTTTCCAGTTTGGTTTTACAAAACCTACATTTGTCTGTTTCTCCCACATGTTCAATGGACTTTGTAAACCAGCATGTACACAGCCCACTATCTTGAGCTGCCAATATTAACCTTTCATCTCTTGGTTTGAATTCACCTCTCCTTAACCATTCCTGTGTTTGTTCCTGATCAACATGAGGTTCTTCCAGAAGTTTTGTATACTTGCAACTATATTTACAGTGGATATAAAAAGTGTACACACCCCTGTTAAAATGCCAGGTTTTGTGATATAAAAAAATGAGACCACAATAAATCATTTCAAAATTTTTCCCACCTTTAATGTGACCTATAACCTGTAGAATTCAATTGAAAAAACAAACAAACCTTTTAGGGGAAAAATATAAAAAAGAAAAAACGTACAATAAGCTGGTTGCATAGGTGTGCACACCCTTAAACTAATACTTTGTTGAAGCACCTTAGCTTTAATAATTGTGTTGTTAATGGAAGGGATGGAAAAGGTGAGAGATTTTGGTAGTAAGAGCAAGAGTTTCGTTTTTTAGGGTTTAGGATATGTTGGTTTTTATTAAGCCATTTTATTACAGTGAGGACCCAACACATTCTTCATGTCTTTCTCCCTTTTCTGAAGACCAACCCAGAATTCTTCAGATCCACACCCACCCTTCAATCAATCACATCCATTTTCAAATGTTATAGCTGTCACCTGGCACAACTCTGTGCTCTTCTTTACCAAAATGTATGACACAGTGAACAAGTGAGCAAAAATAGGTGGCACATAATTAAACTTGAAAATGGAAATGCAAAACACACTGAAGTTAGCTGCAGTGATATTTTTTATATTAACAGAGTTCAGAGTATCATTAAGTACTATGAATTTGTGATGCTTAGTTTCAATAGGCAGTGTGTGGAAAATGGCCATCTCCCTGTACTACAGACATTTTCTGATGGCTGAAGAGAGAGAGAGAGATGTACGTCATAACATCTGACATATAAGAGCAATGACATACAAATTAAAGCTCTTCTGAACAGTGAAAATGCTAGACCACATAGCCAGTAAAATATGATGTGAGTGTGAAGCAGGCCATCTGTGATGACCGGTTTCTTAAAGAAAATCACAGACCAAGATCATATAGTTTTGTGGGGAGGGTTTGTTTTCTTTGAGGGTAATAGTACATACCAAACACTGTGATACTGGGGCTGTTGTTCTACATAGTACCTTCTGCATAACAGTAGGTGCCTACCAAGCAGAAAAAATGTTCTCTGGATACTTGGTCCTTGCTACTCTGCCAGTCCTCTGGTAACCACGATTCATTCCCTGGCCTACTTTGTTAGTATCACAGGCAGAAATTCATCCTTTGTACAACCATCATCCCCTACCCTGATTCGATGCTTGTTAAATAGAACAAAATAGCCTGCTACTTAAGGAATTAATGAGAAGTGCATCTAGAAACATGAAAAGAAGGTGCACCTCTCCAGTCTGCGGTTCATGCATCCGAGCTTCCCACTGTAAGTCATCCTGTTGGGCATCTTGTTAAAAATTGATATATGACTCTTAGTACAGACTCATGGAAAGTAGATTTGGAAACAGTTAAACACCACAAAAATAGGACAACTATTACCAGAAAAGTAATCTACATACTAATGTGTTTAAAATAGTTTATATGCTCTAATAAAATACCCATCAATAAGATACCAACAAGTCTAAAACTCTTCTGTTGTAAAGATGGCAAGCCATGATATAATGTCAAGTTCAAGTAAATGGTTTTAATATTTCCTCAAAATACAATCTCACAGGCTACCATTATTGAGAATGTGTAATCTTCTGAAAATGTGAGAAGAAGAAGTAAACATTACTAAATATGAAACTTCTAAACATTCCTGTACACTGCTACGCATGTCTTCCATGTCTACAGGAGCAAAGTAAAGTTGCTTTATGCCGTAAAAAAAGTCTGTTTGGTAAACATGCTGAGCAGATGTGTTCTGCAAAGTTACTGCAGAGATGCCTGCCATTTGGGATGTTCTGCATGTAACAAATCTGGAATGTAAAGACTAAGGTTTGCACTTTTGAAGGAATATTTTAAATTTAAGACATGAAAGATGGCATATGAGAACAGGTTTGGAGTCACATGCATTTTTTTATTTACTGTATATACAATTTTAGTAAAATTTAGTTCACATTATTGCAGAAATACTTACAAGCTGTATATTGCAAATAACTGTATTCCTTTAAAAATAACTCACTATATTTCTGTATTATTAAATTCCTGAAAAAGTAATATTGTCTCCTATTACATTCATGACAATATAACATTGTGAAATCAAAGTTATAAAACAAAGTCAAACTCATAAGTGGGATACTCGTTCGAGTGTTTTCTGTCACCTGAATATTTTACTAGTACATGCACAGAAAAAAACAAAAATGCTGATATAATTAGATTCTATGTCTCAATGGAAGGCGCTGGAAAGTGTTGAAAGTACAAATAGCAGTACTTTGTCCTTATGGTATACATAGTCTGTGAGTCAGCTGGAGTACACATTTATAGGTGAGAGATTTCTGTCAGCTGTACCATAGTACATGATGAAGAATCATATTAAGTGCTCTTCACCTGAAACATTGCGTTGGGAAGTCTGTCTCCTCTGATTTATGTATGCATTATGTTTTCTATGTATTTTCAAGAAAGCATTGTATGTTTAAATAATTGGTGCTTATAATCATTGTGTTCCCGTTTATTTTTATCATTAAAAAAAAAACACTAAAATAGTTCTGAAGAATTGACATTTATCTGAAATGCATCTGTTCACTGAAAGTGAATTTGTATGTTGTTGTTAGATTTACTGTAAGATATGCTTACCTACTTTTTTAGAGGCGTGCTGCTCTTTCTACCACCCATTTCTCACTACTTAATATAAATGTCTTCAGGTTTTTGTTTTTTGAAAAAAATATATCTAACGCAGAGCTTTCCAGTCTTTTGTTTATCCTGCTTTGGGTCTTTGGTTCTAATATAAAATTGTCTGTTTGTCCATTTTATTTTCTGAACAATTTAAAAGAGAATAAAATTGTGTTCCCATGTGGAAGGTGTTCACCATGTTTTTATACTGTTCCACAATTTTCTGACATAGATAATAAAACAGTACAGGTCACAAAATATTTTACTTGATTTTCTGAGAAAGTAACTTGTGTTCTCAGATGTGTATGTGGTTTAATTTGCACGGCACAGACCAAAAGAAGAATTAATATTAGATTGCAGGCACATTTTTCACATTAGGTGATATTAGGAATAAGAAAATTAATAATCTTATTTCTAAGCATATTGAGGAATGCCATACGGGATATAAATGGTTTTATAAGCTATTTTAGAACATTTTAGCATTAATAATAAAAAATAATATGTTAGACAATGGTTAATAAAGAAAGAAACTGTGTTCATTTTTAAATTTAGTAATTTAGCCCCCAGGCGGCTAAGTAATAAATGTAGTTGGAACAGTTTAAATTAATTTACTTAGTATTATGATTGTTTTAAGTTGCTGTGATTATTTAATTATTTTATGTGTGTATATTTTTTTACTCTTAAAAGCATGGGCCAAGGTACTGAGAGATGTTTTAATAAAAGTGTGACTAAGCATTATGGCTGTTTTATTTAGTGTGCTTTTTATTTAGTGTGCTAGTTTTCTAATTCATGCCCCTGTGGTAAAACCTGAAAATTTCTCTAAAACTGGATGGGCTAGATTTAGCAAGAACTTAACAGTACTTGATTCTACCTTATTAGATATTTTTGTCATTCCTAGGACCTGATTCTAGCTCCTAAGCATCTGGATGTTATTATTCCATTTTCTGAATACTTCTAATTTACCTGTTTAGGGATTATATGGCAAGAAGACATAAGTCAAAAAGAATAAAAAGTAAAGACAGCTGGCACAAGTAACCAATAAAATAATCAATAATAACAACACCTGCATTCAAAAAATTCACAGCAACAGCAACTTTACAATCGCTCAATATTTTAAAAAAAATATTTTAAACAAACAAATGTAATAAATTGTCATGTTTAGCGCTTTTGTCCTTAATAAAAATATGGTAGGACTTCATCAGAATAAACCCCACCCCAGACATCAATAACATCGCGATCATGTGGCTAGAACCTGCTTAAAAAACTAAAGAATACAAAACATTAAATAAACAGAAATATGCAATACATATGAAATAATAAAAGCTGTATTTAAAACCTGTTTAGAGAGTATGTGACAAGAAGACATAAGTATACTCATACTTAGTGCATCTATAAATACTAAATACACAAATATAGGAGCTACAAAATATCAATATTGCGGAGTCATTTTTGCTGTAGATTTTCTTGGAATAGGTCTTTTTGTCAATTTTAAGTCAAGAAGACTCGTAACAGGACAGGGTACTTACAGGGCCAATAACAAAAGAATGAGAGTAATGTACATGAATGATTTATCTGTACCTAACTTTAAGCAATTGTTTTACACTCTATTTTCAGTTTGACTACATTCTTTATCTCATTTAGATAACTGGGCAAACCCAATGTAGTCAAATGTTTCATTGCAGGTGCATGCCAACAAAAATATTAATTATAATAGCGACAACTATGAATCCAACCTTTTGCAGCATGTCATTTGGGGCATTTGGAGGTAACCCATGTTAATGGTATGGAGGGGGCAGAGAAAGAGAATAATCTTTACGAGACAGCAACCAAATGAAAGGATCAAATCCTGAACCTTAAACACACCAGCACAAACCAAACACATGCTTTGATACCCAAAAAGTACTGAATGAATTGATGGTAATGCTGTATAAGTGTAGTCATATGCAAATATGCAAATACACAAAATCATTTTATTTCCTCTACTATCAAACTTGTTTGATGGTTGTTTAGCAACGCTCATCAAACAATGGCAACATGAAACTAATCCAGTGAGAGCTTGATCGTTCTTATTCACATATAGACCGGTTATGACCAGTAGAAATTCTTCTCTGCTGAACACTTACAGTTACATTTTCATTTCATACCCATCATGTTGTGTTCATTCTTTCTTGCATCAATTTATATGTATAATCATTGCATTGCTGATACTTTTTCACAATTTAGAATATGTTGTTAATTATATATCACCAGTGTATCTTTAATTGCCTTAATTGCCTTTGTTGTTTGAATGATATGTTATTTATGTATTATGATACTATAATTACTTGTCTTTATTATTCATAAATATTTTGCTCCTGCCACTGTGGTCAGTGTCATCACTTAAAGAGGTCTTTGATCATGCTGGGTTCCTATTGCGTGATCGAAAATTGTAAACGGCGAATGTGTACTGAGAGAACCTGATTGGTCAAAATGTTGAAACGTCATGCACGTAACATGGAAATTGCCGTAGGGAATATTTTCCCTTTACTTCAATGCAGTGCGATCTCGGAGTAAGAATATTTAATTAGCGGGGCTGTGGGGGTGCATGGGGGCTTGCCCCCCTGCCTACAGCGTGTAGGTAAGTATATTTTTTATTTTTATTTTTTTATTATATTTTTGAAATTTCAAACATCGCTCATATGGTGTCGACCATATGGTGTTCGATGTTTGAAACTTTCGAAAATATAATATAGACCCGAATGAGCTCACCTACTTGGTTAAAGTATATTAATTAATTAAGTAAGTAAATAAATAAATAAGTACATTTGACCTGAATCTAAAAAATGTAGACATCATAGTCATGAAGACCTGATAAAAATAACAGTCCTATAATCATCAGGGGAAAGTATTGTAAGTCCTTAATATTACAAAAGCTGTGTTTATAAAACTAAAGTTTTTTTTTAGGTTTCACAATGTCAGTATGTTGACCAACAAAAAAGCTCAACATATTGTCATAATAAGCAGTGGAAGCCATTTTTTCCTTATCTGGTACAGAAGGTGATTTTGCACAATAAGAATGAAATCTCATTTTTAGGAAAATATATATATTTTGTTCTAGATAAGAGAAATGTAAGTTGTCAAATTCATGATGAATTTAGAATAAATATTGTTTAATTTTGATGCAAAAGAAATATTTATAGACTATGTTCGTATGCTTACATTTACCAAAGAAAGCAGTGAATCAAAACTAGGCATTAAGATACTCCATTTAAGAAATCCATTTCTGAGCACCTCTTCAAATAAGCAGCTTGTGAATGCTGTAGGGATAATGCTTAAATTCTTTAAAAGGCTAAAAATTCTAAAAATTCTGGCGGTTCCTTGGCTCTTTTCCTTTGCCATTTGACTCCTCTTACTCCTGGGTTCTCTTCTTAGTCCCTAGGCCTATCTTTGTAATCTCTATTTTACCTCACTCCCACTTGAGTTTTTATTTTCAAGGAAATTCAGTTTTAAACCTTTAAGAAGCAATTTCTTATAGCCAAACTATTTTGCAACCCATGCAAATTGATAAAGCCTAATGTAAACCTATTTTCTTAGAAATACACAAAAATGCATAATATAAACTGTAAACTGTATACTGATTGTTTAAAGTTTTTCAACTATATAAACCTAACAATCTATCATATTTGAAGCATATGGGTTATATTCATAGTCACTGCACGAACACATTACAGCCATCTATGATGTCCGTGAATGAGTACAGCTAAGCCACAATTCATAGAAGCCACTTTTGTTAACATACGATGACCGCGCGTAAGTATAAGTAAACTCCTAATGAAATGTAAATGTGAAATGATGTAACTCAGTGTATGCTAATGAAGCATTCTCTCGCCTAATTGTGCTTTATAGCCAGATTTCTGCACTGTCCACAGATTCTCTGTAAAACACGGGGTCTTGCCTATTATATCTACTTTGCAATCCAAAAATTTGCTGTTAGCTTGTCTGTTTCCTTTGCTGATCCTGAAAAATGATTTAAACTATCCTTTATCTGCCTTAATCCCTTGTTCAGTATCATTACTGCACAGAAAATGCCAGTCATATACAAAATTATCAGTCTGACAACACAAAAATGAAAGCATGCCAACCTCATAATTATATACACATGCAAAGTCCATCCAAGTAAAGTTGTGCTGAAGTAATGTTTGCACCATCGTGAATGCAGTCACAATACTGAAGAAAGCAGTTTGTTAACACACCCATTGTTTCATTAGCCCCTACCACATTCTTGTGCTTATAATACTGTAATTTCTCATTCATCTGTGCCACTCAGGAATCTCCCAATAAAGACACATGTTGAAACAACAAAACATCCTTGCCATTTCAGTACTTCAGATTTGAATCCCTACATTTCTACCATGTATGCACAATCACTAAAAGACACCAAAGTAAATGCTTTCTTACTGATCATTAATCATTTCTACTATTGCTGTAATGATTTCACGTTTAGAAATAACAGCTTACAATGTTCACCAAATCCATAGCAATATGCCCATCATATCAATAAAACAGTTCCTGACACAAACTCAGTAATCTCACCTCATTTTGAACTGATTCATAATCATTTCTAATATTTGTATTGATTTTTCTTACTTTAAAAAATCTGTGGTTTCCTAAGTAATTTGCAGCCTAATTTGAGTAATCCCAAGATAATATGAATCTGTTAAACTTATTCACATAGCCTCAGGGTCCTTTATGCATTTGTATGCAAATGAGGTAATATTACATTTATCTTTATGAATCACAGTTCCATAATTAGGCATGTTTATCAACATGAGTCTGCATGACTGTTTTGCTATATTGGTAGGCTAGAAGGGAGTTATTGTCCATGCCTGAAACATTTGTAGGCACATATGCAAGTCGGGCAAGCTCAGCATGGCAGAGAATTATATCTTGTTTCAGGCACTCAGGACATATGAGTAATTGCTACTCAGGACAGGAGGCACTTGCCAGCTTCTGTGTGTCGTGTCCACGTATGGAAAACAGTGGTACACAACATTAATGCTGAAGGTGGGAGGAACACTCATATATCAGTCTGAGAAGCATGTAATTGACCTGCTACAAAGGACCTCAATGAAGATAACAACTTTGTGGTTGAAGAAATGGGAAAAAATGAAGGCCTTCTCTCAAGCTCCACACTCATTGAGGAACAATAATTTCTGGTATACCTGCATGATTATGCCGAGTAGACAGGTGCCATATATGGGGGTGTTGACACAGGTTCCAGGAGCATCCAGATGTTATGTATCTTTCATGGAAAACAACTAGGTACATTCCTAGACTGCAGTAGACACACTGCAACTGTGAGTGTTGCCATGAAGCAGTGGTTGCATTAACCACAGCATCTGTTATTTAAAGGTGCATTGGGCATCCAGACTCAGGGAACTACTATCACAAATAGGTGTTTACTATTTGGTTGCTGGAATGCAGTTCTCAGTAGTGTGCACATCATAGGACATGGTGTCTTTGAGTGACAATTATCACATAGTATATTACTTATTTGTATCCACAGAGCAAAGCACCAGTACTGTGATATCAGTAGAGATTGGGCCACAACAGCAGGCTGAAGCTAGTCATTGACTAGGGTCTGACAAAGAATCTAGCGAATATCAAGTTACAGTCCCCAGACACACATACACTGACCATCTCACTCCTGGACATATAATTGCTGGCCAGGCTTACATTATTGCCACCCCAACACATGTTCAATGAACCACAGACCATGCTGCACTGCCTATCCAATTTGTGGTGGTCCAAAAGAGTGGACAGGTGCAATGCATCTGACATACTAATTTCCACTGTATGACATGGTAGAACATGGTGATGCTCTTTGTGTTTCACTGTTGCAGTCCTGACTTATGGTATTTTCCACGGTGGAACCCTTGGCTGGCCCAACTACCAGAGTAAAAATTTTCCCTCCTCTTACAACTGGCGGACATCCTAAACTGAAGTCAGTACACTGAGGTATAAGTGGAGTCCACTGACATTTGGACCTCAGTTCTTTCTTGCCATTGGAGCCCAAAGCAGACATCCAGTACATGCATTCGTCGGTCTGCACCATAGAGAAACCTCAGAAAGCTAAGTGCCCCATTGGGGAACTCTTTCCTTTTTGATAACTAATGTCAGAGAAAGGTAACAATTGTCTCCATTGTGGTAAAAAAATCCCACACTAAAACTTTCACTCCTTCTGTGCTGCCTGTTTGAACCCAGACCATGACATCCCTAATTGTCACTTCTGTACCTGATTCAATTCCAGGATTATTTGGCAGAGGGCAGAGATTTTAGCTAAGTTTGTTAGTGAGTACTATGGTTCTCCACATGGCATGGCATCCATTTGTCATCCTGATATCAATCTCTCTAAATGCAAATGGCCCAAACTGAGGCCTTCTGAAGCCATCCATTTGGCATCTGCTAGTCCTCCAAGACTGGTTATTGTGGTAATCGATGAAGTGCTTTAGCAGCTCCCTCCCATGACCAAGGTGGTGGAGAAGGCCTCCATCGAGACCTATTTGGAGTCTGATATACCATTGGGCAACCTCAACATCAGTACAAGTCTTGGATTCACATTCATCAGTCAAGTCCAAGACCACTTTGCAGGCCTCAGTTTCCGTAAACCAGAGCACTACCACTACAGTTCCAAACTATACGGGCATCTATGTTTCTGCTGTCCCCAGGCCTAAAGAAAGGACTGCTCCTAGAAAGCCATCTTCTTTCCATTCTAGGCCTTCCAGCTCCAGTCTCAGACCTATCAGAAAGATTTGGTTAAATTAGCAGAGGATCTTATTTCCCTGGTTAGGGACAGACATCCTCCCCCTCAACCCCCCTCAGGAAAAAGGAAAAGGGATCCAATCCCAGAGGTTCTTACTGTTCCTTTTGAGTCAGAGGAGGACTCTGACCAAGAGGATTCAGCTTTTGAACAGAATCCCTCTCTGGCATCCTTTGAGGAGTCTGATTCAGAGGAAACACTGCCTTCTGTCTCCCTTCCTGAGAATCTATCCTTTGGGGAAACATTACAGTCTCTGGGGAATCATTTTCATTGGGAAGACAGGACTAACCCAGTCTAACAAAAGAGTCAGGGAATTTCTCAACCTCTTAGACCATAACCCCCTTGCTGTTCCTCTAGTTCTAGAGGTGGCTGATGATGTTTTCCAGGAATCCTCCTTGAAGCCATATTCCCTTCCTCCTGCACCCAGGAAATCTGACAAATTCTACAATATTATGGATTCACATGAGCACCTTTTTAAAAACCTTCAGCAGTCCCAGAGGTTGTCATTCCTGGCCCCAAAGGTGCCAGAGCCAGAACATCCAGAAACCCCCTACCCACTGATAAAGAAGACAGAGCCCTTAACAGATTTAGCAAAAAGATGTACACTTCTGCCACTCTGTCTCTGAGGGCATTAAACTGTGAGTTGCAAATAATGAAATGCCAAGAAGCTCTACTGGAATAGATGAGACAAAAGCTTTTAACCATTGAAAATAAGAGCTTATCTAAAGAATTAGACATTTTTAACTCTACTTCACAAGTAGTCAAGCATTCCTTTCACTGTGGATTTGATGCTTTGGAGGCTGCCAGCAGGGCTGCAGCCACTGGATTAGTCATTAGGAGGCATGCATGGCTAAGGGAACAAGCCTCCAGGAGCATGTTAAATCCAATCTTTTGGATGCTCCCTTGGATGAGGAGTTCCTCTTCAGCCCTAAAGCATCAAATAGGCAGGTGCTTTTACTCAAGACTGGTACTGGTCCCAAGAAAAGAGGACCTATTCTATTATATTCTGGACTTATCCACTCTCAACTTATTCCTGGAGGTTCCCAAGTTCACGATGCTGACCCTTCAGTAATTCCTTACATGTTTTTCCCCATAGGCTTTCATGGGGACTCTACATCTAAAGCATGCATTCTTGCAGATTTTCATAGAAGAATCAAGCAGAGGATTCCTGAGTATCAGAGCAAGTTCCCAACTTTTTCAATTTTGTGCTCTGCCCTCTGACTTGGCTAATGCTGCCAGGGTATTTACAAAATACCTAAAGCCACTTATCACCTACTGCAGAAAACAAGAGGTACATATTTACCCCATCTTGATGATTGCCTCATCCAGTCTACAAGCCTGGCACTACTCAGCACAGACTTGATGTTCACCCACACCATGTTTACTTCCCTGGAATTCATCATTAATCACCAAGAATCCCAGACTCTACTCACAACCAGAATACTGTTCTTGGGGACCCTACTGGACTCTACCCTTCAAAAGCCTTTCTTGCCTCCAGACAAGGTATCCTTCCTGACCAATAACTTTCAAAAAAAATATGGATAGCAATATTCTTACTGCCAGAGAGTTTCTCTGGGCACTGGGTTACATGGCCTCTTAAATTCTCATGACCCCGCTGACCAGGGTACACATGAGGAAATTACAATGGTACCTCTGAAATGTATGGAGCCAACATGCACAACCACTATCTACCAAGATAAGGCTGATACCTGGCCTCAGAGGTGAATTTGCAAGGTGGACCAGAGCCTGCACTCTAAACCCAGGCCTGCCATTCAGCTTTGCAACAAACTCCACCACTGACACATCAGAGACAAGTTGAGAAGCACTGTTCGACCAGTTACAAACCCAGTGGAAGTGAGAACACAGGATTAAAGACAAACACATAACCTTAAAGGAACTAGTAGCAACATAAAAGGTTTTACTAGCATTCAGAGAGAAATTAAAACCAGGGGTGCCAGTTATGGATACAGGCAATACCACAGTCATGTGGTAAACAACAAGGGAAAACCCATTCCTGCCCTCTTTGCTGCCTAGTAATGGGCATGGGGAACACAGATCACTCCATGGGAGTGCACCTGTTGGCTCATTACCTCCTTGGAGTGTACAACCAACTGGAAAACTAACTCAGCAGAAGTCTGTAGACCCCCTCAGGTGGCAGTTACATTGGGAGGTAATTCTCAGCATAGCAGAGAAATGGGGAACCCCACAGATGGACCTCTTCAACCACCAGGGAGAACACATGATTGAAAGGGATATTTTCAAGGAACAAGACTCTTTCACCATGGAAAAAAGATGTTTTCTCATTCACATGAACAGGCCTAGTCATCTATGCCTTCCCACCAATGCCTCTAATTTCCAGGGTTCTCCAAAAACTCATAGAAGAGCAGCCAGTTGTCTTGCTTATAGCTCCAGATTGGCCAAGACAACACTGGTACCTTCTTCTTCCTAGCCTAACCAGAACAATCCTTGAATATTACCAGAGTCTAGACCTTCTAACACAGAACAAGGGAAACTTCATATACCCCAACCTGCCAACACTCTATCTATCAATTTGGGGGGTCTCCCCTACATAAGCAGGTGCAGGACATACTAAGGAAACCTAGAAAGCCTAGCACCAGGAAACTCTATGCAGGAAAATGGAACAGTTTTTCTGTTTGTTATGAACAGCGTAATCAGGACTCCATCAGGCCAAGATCCCTGTCATCTGGTTCTGTCTGGCAAATTTCTTTGACAAAGGCCTTCAGCTTTCTCAGTCTACTTTCCTGCCCACACCCCTATCTTTTCTCTTCTGCTCGTCAAACAGTTCCTTAGAGGGGGTTATATACATCAGACCTCCCAGGAGACCTCTTACACCACCCTGCCACCTAACTTTTGTCCTAGAAAGGCTTACACTTCCTCCTTTTGAACCAGCCTCTCATTCAGACATAAAATTCCTGACATGGAAGACTGTCTTCTTACTAGCTAGGAGAGTTTCAGAACTCCAGGCTTTCATGGCAGTGGAACCCTTTCTCATCTTCCGTCCTGACAGAGTCTCTCTCTATCTCTCTCTCAGGACTAATCCTTCTTTTATGCCCAGGGTGGTGACTGACACCTCTTTAAATCAAGCAGTACATCTGCCTATCTTTTGTCCAAACTCACAAAACAGGGATGAGAGAATTCTGCTTTTCTCAGATGTCCATAGGCAGCTACATTACTATCTGGACAGAACAAAGCCATCAGGAAATCTGACCAGCAGTTTGTAACCTTTGCTAGCAGCACTGAAGGAAAACCTGTCTGCAAGAAGACTATTTTCAAACACATCTCTCACTGTATCACTTTTTATTACAGTCATCATGAAAGAAACACACCTGAGACTGTAAAGGCCTATTCTACTAGGGTAACTAGGTCTTCTACTGCCTTCCTGAAAGGCATACCTACCAAGGATTACTGGAGGCTGCCAATTGGTCTTCAGTGCATGCTTTCACCATACACTACCACTGTCAGCCATCTCCAAGTCCAGAGCAGGGTTTGCCTCTGTTACCTTACATATCATCCTCCCATCTCCTTAATTTACCATCCTCCCCTCTTTTCAGCTTTGGGAATCATCCCACAAGTCAGGACTGCAACAGTGAAACAGGAGGAGCATAGTACAATAGTGTACACTTACCTTAAATGTAGATGTTCGAGTGTGTTCACTGTTGCAGTCCTTTTTTCCTCCCTTCCTCCTCCCCCCTAGCCTACAGGGTAGGCTTCTACTATTTCCTATTTACCTAGGATTTCTCCTCTTGACTCTTGCCTGCCTAAGGGTCCCTGCCTAGGCATCTGACCTTCTGCTCCTGTTGTGGTGCTCACAACTCCTAGGACAAGAAAATAACTGAAGGCATGATGTTGGTAGTCTCCAGTTATACCCCAGCATACTGATGCCAGGTTAGGGCATCTGCCTGTTGTAGGATGAGGGAAAATGTCTACCCTGGTAGTTCTGCCAGCCAAGGGCTTTCACTGCAGGAAATCCCACAAGTCAGGACTGCAACAGTGAATACACTCCAACATCTACATTTATGGTAAGTGTACACAACTGTATTTTATCCACTGCCCCATCCAGCCCCTGAAATATGTGTAACTCTCATATAACTAGACGTGCAGGGTTGTAATCTGGGCACAGTCAACAGCTAGAAATATGGAAATGGAAATGTTTTGCATTTTGTGTGGCCTTCAGGAGACAGTGAAAACCAGGAAAGATGAAATGATTAGCCTTGTGCACACCAGTGGGAAACATCACTGCCATGGCAACCACCATAAAAATGTCAGCCAGTTGAAAAATTGTTGCCAGTGACTATAGATATGTACATACCCATGGTAGATGCATTGGACAATGTCTGCAAGGTGCACAGTTTGCAACCCCCCCCCCCCATGGTCATGGTACCACAACACCCAGCACCACCAGGGGGCTAGCCACACCACAGCGGCCCCTCAGGGAGGATCCCTCTATGTGTGACCAACATACAGGCTTTTTGCACTAGTTCCACCATATCTGTCTCCTGAGGCATCTGGATCTGCACTGCCTTCAGTGGTCCTAGAGCTATACTGCATGATCCCATAATGCTTCTCTCACATCTCCTGTATCATCACCATACTACATTATCTTATTGTGGCACGCCCACCTACACAACTAATGAGATCATATTTGACACCGATATTGCCACTCTCCATTACCCCAGTCTATGCCACCATTGATCTGTGTTCCCCCATCCACCTGATAGATGGTAGACTAGACTGCTGTGTCCATGTATCCTTAGGTTTCTTTGCAAATGATGAAAGATGTAGCCCCCACCATCCCATTTTCTTTGTGGTACATATGGAGATGTCGCATATACAGCATAACTCAACCATGCACGCCCAGCATAGCAATTACATGACACTGTATGTATCACTTTTTTCTGTGTTGCACTGCGTTGCCACTTTGTACATTTCAAGGCCCTTAGTGGTAGTATAGACATTGCTGATTTGCTGGCACTGCCATATACTGTACATAAACACCATCTAAAGGGGTGTAGTATAGCGTTAGTTGTCTGCTGCCATCCATGTCGCTGTTGGTAGATGTCATAATGCTTACAATGGATCCTACTATTGCCTGGCTGCAGACTCATGGAATGCTAACTAGCCTATGTGGTCATGGTGTGTCATATTGTGCAGCATGCAGCATACCATGAATATCTGACATGCTGAAGTGGATGCACACTGCAGTGATGACATATATGTCTAGGCTGTGAAACCAGGACTTCATCAGGACAAACACACCCTCAGCTACATTTCTGGTTTCAGCATGAGTGATTTTATATTGCTCTTCAGCCATGCCCTCTGGGTTCCATATAGCCATTGTCATCCCAGATGCCAGGGTTTAAGCTGCATCACCTGTAACACATTAAGTACAAGAAGGAGAGACTGACAGGTTAGTGTTGTGCACATGTTATGTATGTGACTGTGGATATGTAGGTCCACCGCAACACCTGCACTTACCTGCTAGGTAGCCCTATGGGATGTCTCCATGCATGAAGAGGCAGTACAAATGATTTCTGTGTCATGTGGAAGCAGGCGCATAGAGGAGTATCTTGAGTATTCCTACAGACTGACACCTGTGACATAACCAGTGTCCTTGGTTTGTCTCTGAAAGGTTCCTGTAGATATTATGGTAAATGCCTCACATACCTTAGTATCTATAGCTATAGGAAGGCTGTGCTTTCCTGTACTTCCAGTGTCTGTGCCATACAAGTCAAGCAGTGCTTGCATTATGTCTCTATCCATATGCAGCTGGCTCTAGACCTGTTGGTCTTTCAGCTGGTGGAAAATCTGCTGCCGGTAACATTTTCTATTGCACTAGCAGCTGTTTTGCTCATCCAAGAGACTGTCAGTTGAGGTTATTATTTGCTAATCACACAATTTGCTGCTGTCAGCACATTTGCTTGCTTTTGGTGTGCTGTTAATCATTCTGCATATGGGGCAAAGTTACTCTCCTCAAGAAGGCTTCCCGTCAGGGATTTATCCAGAGACAAACTACATTTAAGTGTTTGTTTAGGAAAACAAAACGACCAGTTATTAAAATTTGCACACGTGCAACACTAGCAATTTTGTACAGTTTCCATAGTGTTCCATCCTGGTGAAATAAGTTTTAGCAAACTTGTAGAACCTTTTGGAATGATATAACTGAAAACTCTGCTGCACAGGAAGCACGTTGCACTAATGCATGCATATTGTGGAAGCTTGATAGGTGTCAGAGTTTTAAAAAAGCCTGTACAAGCACAAAGAAAAACAAAATTTTTGAAAGGAATGAGTATTGAGAACAGTATTGAGAGTGGACAGCAAGCCTTAGAAGGGTATTGGGTATTATGAATACTATTTGTATGTGTTTATGTATTTATTTATGGGATTGGATTAATGCGTTGCATCTTACCCATTTACCATGACAGATGCTGTTTGCAGTACAGAAAAATCTGAACTGCATCTTAGTCAGACTCAAGAACCTTCCTTTACTTGCAGTTAAAATCCTTGGACTTATGCAGAACCATAGACCCAAAGATGATACTGTACTGTTTGCTTGTCTGGCAAGTTGAATGTATGGGGCTGATTGCTCAGTTACAGGCCTTAACCCTTCAAGTGACCTAAGAGAGGAATTTACATAACTGGGTGAAATGTCATGTTTTACAGGATAACTGATGTGTGCCTCAGTATACTGTGTTGCTCCTTCTGATGCACAAAGCAATGATTGTGTGACACACAGGAATGGTATTGCTTTACCAGTAATTCTCCAAAAAGATATGCTGCATTGCTTCAGATCCCCAGTCTTATAGTGTTGTTCTTATGACACAGCCAGCCCTAACCCTAATTCTCATAGTTCACCTCACACTAACCCTTCTTCCCATGGTCCATTTGAGAACTCCTTCATGCATCCTTATACTCTGCCTTTGATGTTGACAGCAGTGACCCATAGTTTGTTCCACTTTAGTCTGCTAAATTAACTTTTCACAGGTCCAAATATTTTAGTAGTTATGCTTCTTTATGCATAATACTATTAAACTATACACCCATTACAGATATCTCCAAGGTTTCTATGCAGACACACACACGCGCGCACGCATGCACGCACACAAACACATACATTTCCATGGCTGCATTACTCCCATTTCCTACAGTAGCAAAGGTTTGCAGTGACATATACTTCAAATAGTCTGGCCTGTGGAGCAGCTGTTGTTCTCTGATCTTGCTGTTCATTTATTTTTTTGTATTTTGATCCTTTTTCTCTGCACCTATTAATTACATTCTCCCATTGCCACTTGATATCACTGTTGTCAATAGTTTTATAAAAGTATTTCATGTGCATTTATTATAAGTAAGCAGAAAAGGCAAACCACACACACACAATGTGAAATATATCATTCATTTACTTTGCTGACAGCTTCTACACAGTATTATACAACTGCCTTGTTTGAATTTTTTTGTGAACGATAACTTGACTCTTTTATCCAAGCTTGAATGTATCAAACCATGTATCTAATAATCTGACTAGCCATGTCTGTTAGAGGATTTGCTTGTGTTTTCTGCTAGAAGTGGACATTCTGCAGTTATCTGTGATAGTGCTCCAAAGTAAATAATTATTTGTATGTTTTTGTGCACTAAAAAAGTGTTAAAGGCAGGAGAAATCATCATGAAAAAAGTTACCTTTGTTTGTTACATGGCCTTGAAAACAATTTGTTACCTGCTTTGCATTGCTTAGTTGATTTACTTATCTTCCTCCTAGAGGAGTTAAAAGAGTGCATTCTATTAACATTTAAAGCTACATTGGGCAGACTCAGAGTGATATCATCCAATGGAAAAGCTAACCTCTGACTCTTGAAGGTAAAAACACAAACAGCATTGGCCCTGACCTGCTTAAAATGTCACGAGTGAGCTCTAACCACCTCCTTACCCTGGCCTGAGCACATTGTTGTAGCAGAGACTTGCATAACATTCTAACATTATTTAGCTGTTATGGATTGTTAACTACAGTATCAGTTTTTCAGTCATTCTCATTTATTGTTACCTTTTGGATTATCTGAAGATTTTACATAACACTGGTAACAGCACTGCATTATTTGTAATGCACTGCACTTGGCATTCTGTGGCACAGCTCTCAGATGATCTCTGCCTGGCTTTGCAAAGCAGCGACTATTTCCTCACAATGCAGTTTTATTGATGGCTTTGTCAGGTACAGACTGTATGAGATGGGAAGACAGCATTTATACTTGAACTCCTCACTAAAAGAATACAAGGCAGAAGTAACATGTCCTATGTAGACCGCCTCAAGCCCCTATCCCTGAATTCTGTCTCCTATAGAATATTGTAGGGAGATCTATGCCTGGGATGCAAGACATTGTTAGACCCCACTCTGATGGACCTCCTGTATATCCACAAAACAAACATCACCAGAATTACTGCTTCTAAAAATGTAAACCTTGCCTCTGATATAACTAGGACTTGCTGGAGAGACAGGTATGTATCCCAGAGACCACCTCTTCTCTGGAACAGGTTCCCCATTCATGTGAAGCAGAGTTTCTCCCTAACCCAATTCAAGTGTAACTTGGACAATTGGGTGGGGAACGGGAACTTCACCCCTGGTTTGGCACTTATATCTCTAATGGACACAGACAAGCCTTTAAATGGTTCATCTTCCTGCTTGTAAATGTTTCATCTCCCAAGCCCTTACTTACACTTATCAAGAGTACCAGAACTTATCAGAGATTTAGGATGCAAGGCTAGGCTTAAAAAGGTCCTTGTGGTTATTAGTCTAGCAAGCACCTATCTATGTAGTGTCACTCATAATATTTAACAAATTAGTGGCTGCTCAAATATTTATTCAGCAAATTGTCAAGAAAACCTCTAGTGGTGCTATCGATAGTGATATTTTATTTCACCAAAATATCCTTGCATGGGGGTGTATCTACTACCAGTCTTAATGCATTTTCTTCCTGATTAATGAAATATTTGTCCTAGATGATGAAGTGAAAGCAAGGTCTTAACCTGTGCCTCATAAGGCTTGAAACCCCAGTCCTTTTTAAAATCTATACTAGTCACATGCTTTATTCACTTCTCTAGCTAATGTTATGTGAAAGTCCCAGTATGACTGGGCTGCACTGAGGTGAGCTACATAAGAAGTCTCCTATCATGCATTTGTTTTACCAGACTTGACCTTTCTATCTATCTCTCCAAGATCAAATGTAAACTACTGTTTTCTGACTGTGCCTGCCAAAAATTGTACTGCTTAATGGAGGGATTGTTCTTCTTTTGGGGCACTGAGTTTTGCTTGGTAAGAAAGAACAAATTTGCTGGTGTCACTTATTCAGAGCTGCGCTTCACTTGGCGATGATGCCAGAGAGTCTGAAAGATTTTGCATGCATCTGAAGCCATCCTTGGCAAGAAAAATTAAATTAAGTATTATTTTGCACTTGTATTGCTTGTTTTAATTGCATTCTTAAAGATTTATGTTCTAGTTACTATTTTTCCTGCACTTGCTTAGAGTTTTAAGTTGCATTTTTCCACTGCTGTAAGGGCTGCTATTCTTCTATTTTTGTGGTTCCCTAACACTTGGACTCCAGACCAGTCATTTTACATTAAGAGGGTCAAAGTCTACTCTCTTAAGGCAGGAGTGAGTTGCTTTCACCTATCTGAGCTGAAAGTTGCTGGCAGAAAGCTTATTGCATGCTCAAATGTGTAGTTGGTTCATACAGAGCTTCCACCTCCTTATCTCTTCAAGTGAAGAGAAAAAAAATCATTCACTATAATAAGCAAATCAATAAGCAATTGGTTTATTACAGTTAGATCTATGCCCCCACAATCTCTTGTATTCAAGAGCAAAAAATAAATAAACAGCAGATGTTACTTCTACAGGCAAACCAACCAGGTGGCCAGATATACAACACACCCCCATCCCTCCTGATCCAGCCTCTCAGGATCCATTTCTGTGTGCTTGCCCCCCCCCCCCCACCACCCTCCTTTAACATTCCCTGCCTGCATGGAGCACTACAGCACTAATGCTTTAGTTAAAAAAAAAAGTCTTCTTTTTAAACAGCAACAAACTGCTTGCTACAAATGTACTAAACGGTTACTAAAGTTTATATCCTGCCTGCACTGTGCTCTACAGCTCTTAAGTTTTACTTAAAAAAATATTTTGTTTTTCTTTTGAACTGTAGCAAACTGCGTGCTATAATTTAGCATGCAGTTGTTACAGTTTAGACCACACATGGAGTGCTGCAGTGACTACAAATGCTGTACCAGCTTTTAAAAGCTGGTATTGCATTAAAGAAAGATCCAGATTGGCTGTTTACACCCCCCAACACTTTTCCCCCAGGGCAGTTACCTCTCTCACTCCACCCTAGCTTTGCTACTTGCTTTTTCCTGGTTGTATATAAGCCTTGTGTTGGAGCAACACTGCGCTTCACGTAGCTGCAGTTAGTGGTGCTCTGAATGTATGTAATCATTAGAAATTGTACTTTTCCCTATAGAAACTACCTCTGAAAATTTCCACAGTCCAGCACTGCTCAAGGAGCAACTAGTCTGCACATTGAGCAGCATTGCCATACTTATTTAGCTCTGCAGTACATTATTACAGCACTCAGCACTATTGCTGCTCAAAAGCCAACTAGTTTTTGCACTGGGCAGCATCATTGCATATGTTAGCTGTAGATTACATTACATAAGCACCCATCCCTCATCCTGTTGCAAACACCTCCATTCTGTCTCCTTGTAAAGCACATATTAAGGACCTGCAACCATCGATAGGTACTTTCCTGCTACCTCTGTATCTAGCTTGGGGGATATGGGCATGCTGACACCCTGTAGCAATTGCCTCATATACACTGACAACTAAATTCAGAAAATGTCAAATACAGTATGTGGGAGATGTAGTTACACAGTGCCACTGAAGGTAGCACTCTCCCATACAGACACAAAAAATGCCAAACAAGTTGTCAGTGACACACACACACACACGCACGCACACACACACACACACACACACACACACACACACACACACACACACTCACTCACCACACTTACTAAGGACCAGATACATAGATCCATATATGCAAAGGCACTCACTTGTAATTTTTCCAAATCTCAAATCCCTCCCAGATACAGTCTTCAGAAACACTGCATGCACACAAGCAAGAAAACTCCTTCCACAACACATAAAACTACATCTCATAGTGTCTCAACTGCCAATCATATAAAGCATAATAACACACAAACCAATATTTTGGTCATAGGTTCCTAGGTTCATAGGAGATTACTAGGCTAATGGCTCAAGAGCCCTTACAAGCCTATTAAATATATTTATTTATTTGCATTTTGTTTACCAGGAAATTCTACTGAGCTATAGAGAACCTATTTTCAGTGCAGGCCTGGGGAGAAAAGCTCCACAATGCAAAACATTTTTTGAATGTTTAAATTACAAGACTTGAGCTGCAAGAACTAAATTTATACAAAAACATAAAAGTACTATAAACTGTACACACAAGAGAATAAGAAAAGATTGGTATAAAATACATAGTAAAAAACAAAAATGGTGTAATTCGTACAAAGTATAAAGTAAGGATTTACATTGACTAATTTGTCTTTGGTCTCTTTTTAGATTAGAGTTATATGGTCATGTAAAACAGGGTAGTTAAGACGTGGTGTAGCACTTGTAATCTAGGGGTGCTTAGTGCAGTTGCATATTATGTGATTTTACCCAATATATGGCCCCTAGGGACAAGAGAATGGCATGGGTCTGTGCCTATGCCTCAATAGCATGGGTTTGTGCCTATGCCTCAAGTATCTTAAGGATTGCCCTTATCAATAACAGGTCTAGGCACTACCCAGGTGTGAATATGCGATTCCACATCAGTCAATCCAAACTGCATTTGAAGTGGGCCAGGGAAGGGCTCTGCTTAACATGAATAGGAACCCTGTTCCAAAGAAGGGCCAATCTCTGAGACATATATCTGTCTCTCCAGCATGTTTTGTTTAAGTTGCTGACTAAGTTTAGATCCCTAGATTGAGTGACCCTCATGCTGTTTGACTTATGGATGTATAGCAGCTCTATCAGGGCTGGATTTGTGAGTGCCTTGTAGGTCAGGCATAGGTCAGCCCTTAATGGTCAGCAGGAAACAGAGTAGAGAGATACGGTTTAAGTCTATCCACATAGGTCTTATTATATAGTTCCTGTATTATCTTTGTGAGAAACCCCTAAGGTCACTTCAGCTGCTGTAAGTACCTTGTCAAGTACATGCCAAATTGTGTATTGTACTAAATTATTAGTCTAATGAGGGCTGAGTACAGCAAGACTATAATATCCTTGAATCTAAAAGCCATACCTTTACTTATAAGTTGTGCCACATAGAAGGACTTCCTCATCACTCTGGATACATGGCAGTCAAAGTTCAGGCTACAGTCTATCTGTGTACCTAGATCTCTCACCTCTGGGTCAATCTTTAAGGGTATGCTATTGATGTTGTAATTTATAGGCTGGGTATTTGACTTCCCAAAGGGTATGGCAATGCACTTTTTTTTTTTGCTTTTAATTTTACGCCATGGTCCTGCCACCAATAATTTGGCTGATCTAGACCCTCATGAAGGAAATGTACATCACTGGGGAATTCAGACATTGCCCACAGCTTGCAGTCATCTACAAATTTTGCCATCCAGAAGCCTTCCACATTAACGTTGATTTCAGAGAAGCATATTCCAAACAAGAGTGGTCCCAGCACTGAGCCCTGTGGCACACCACTAGTAACTGGCCTCTTACTGGATCTGGACTCACCCACTTTAACCACGTATCCTGTCCATGAACCAACTGGCTGTTCATTTGGTGATAAAGGGATTTATGGCCAGTTTTGTGAGTTTAGTTATAATACCTGAGTGTGGAATTGTATCAAATGCCTTGGCTTGGTCAAGATAGGTGGCTTGTACTGTTTTACCCTCATCCATGGCCTTAGTGACGCGAATTTCTCAAAGAAATGAATCAGATTCAGTAGGCATGACCTGGCCTTGACAAAGCCGAATTGGGTCTGGTCCAGTGTTTGGACATTTCTTATGTCATTATTTATCAGGTACTCTGAGGCATAAACCTGATGCATGTAATCCTTAGAAATTCAAAGCCACACCACCAGTTGCACATATTACAACACTGAATGCATACACCACAAGGAGAGGTCACCAAGCTGGCACACCTAAGCCCTTAAACCTTCTTGTGCCAATCATTGAAAGTAGAAATGTTCTAGTAATAGGTGATTCTGGAAAGAGAAACTCACAAATACATCACTCACCAGGCTGAGCAAGGAAGGGGTGATGGTCAGCTATATCTCAGGTGGCAGGAAATGTCTTTTCACTTCCAGTACCTATACAACATGGTCATTGCCCACATGGATATAAGTGACTTGAGGCATGCATCCATGGGTTACATGACAAGAGGCACTTGGAGCTTGTGAGTATGCAGCCAGTGTTTTAGGCAACAAGTCTTGAGCAGCATCTTACCGTTGTTGAGAATGATGACACAATATAAACAAAAGACATAGTAGTTACTGGCACACTTTCAAAGAGGTCCAGTATATGTTTGCCTGAAAAGAGATGGCTGGCAGGTATAACAACTTTTCAAGGGATGACATGCACCTCTCTCCTTTTACTGTCCAAGGTTTTCTCCACTTCCATAGTGTCTTTTTAGGCAATACAAGTCTTCTCCATCTTCTAATCTGACAAAACTAAAGCATTACTAACATAATGCTGCTCAATGCTAGAAGCCACAATAAAAAAATTGCATTCGTTTGATGCCATACCGGCCCTAGAAAATAGTGACATCTGTATTATCATTGAAGCATGGTTCCAGTGTACTGTCCCTAACAGTATTTAATGCCTACTATTCATTCAGAACCTCTACTGTGAGTCCCAGTCATGCAAGTCCTAACACAACAGCCTAATAAAGAAGCTGGCAGACAGTGTGGAATGGGTGTATCTGGACAGTGGGATTTCAGTAGATGCATTATAAAGGAGGGGTACCATGCACAAGGAACATTGTTATTATATTAAAGTGGAAATGTGATAATAAGCCTTAGCTTATATATTACATGATAATTTTACTGACAGAGTTAAGACATTGAGTAGCTAACGTACTTCGTTCTTCAGTTCTAGCACTGATTCTTTTCAGGTTCCACTTTCAAATGGGAGATACTGGAAGTCATTTAATTGGAGTTAACGTAGTGGTTGCCCTTGA
>NC_056730.1:678917411-679012411 GCF_019279795.1 Protopterus annectens
TGGAGTATTTTTCTTTGTGTTCTACAGACCCTTCTTGAGTGGGAGGAGCACTTTTATATCACTTTTTTTAGAAATGTCTCCTGGGCCACTGCTTAAAGGTTATAGGTTGATAGGTACTTACTTGGCTTTTGATCTGTGAGGATCTTTTAAAGCCTAGCCCTAAAATCCTGTAAAATCAAAGGAGGTTGGCATAATGGTTTAGATACTTGCCTTATAGACCCAAGGTGCAGGTTTTGAGTCTCACAGGGATGAATTGGCTAAGCTTAAAATGGCCCATAAGGGCAGTTAGCCTAGTACTATTCTATGAGCCTATGTTAGCCCTTGTATATTAAGAATAAATAACCCAGCACTGGCAGAACATGTTGTCCTTATCCATAAGGGACAAGGGTGCAAAGCCAGGGTGGTGGTGGATTTGCAGTTTCCCATCCCTTCGTCCAGATTATGTTCGACTAGAGTAAGGGAAATGTTTTGCTTTATGTAAAGAAGAGGACAATTCCAAATAAGTGGCATTTTCTGAAATACATATTTATCCCTCCAACACATTCTATTTATGTGGTAAAACGGATTAAGATCTCTTAAGTGGGTGTTTATGTCACCACTATAGTTATTGATGTACAGCAGATCTGAGAGGACAGGACCTGTTGAGGCTCTGTACATGAGGCAGAGATTGCTCATCAGTAACCTCCATTTTAATGAGAACAGGGACAAGGCTTTAAATGGTCACTGTAATTTTCTTGGTGAGAAATGTGTTGTGGTCATTCAAGTTGTGGTCAGTATTTCGACAGATGCATGCTGTAGAGGAATGATCTGCCTAATAAGTGCTGAATACAGTGGAATGCTCACTCCCTGAACCTATACACCGTACCCCCACTAATCCCCATGTAAAATTATCCCCACCCCCTCTCCTCTTCTATTCTTTCTCCCTTCATCACCTTCCTTACTACCTCCTCCTTTCCTTCAATTATGCTTGCTAGTCTAACTGCCACTTTTTTACAACTTTCTACCACTTCTACTCCCCATACCCCCCCTGCCCCATCACACTATACTAATCTCCTTTCTCTAGTTGCCTCTCCATCTCATCTCCCCTCAGACTGTACCTTGCCAAACTTTCCTCCACAACTCTAATACTACACCATTAATGACATTTCCTCTGCATCCTACCACTTTGCTCCTACTAATGACCTCAGTAGTTACACCTTGATATATTATGCCTCATATCCTAAGTTCTTATACTTGTTCCTTAGCTAGATTCTCTGTTTTAAACTATATGTAATTACTTTTTTATTCTATACATTTTATTTTTATTCTGCTGTACTACTGTTTATTCACTTACAAAACCTGTACTGGGAAATCTTTACTTGTAAATGCTGAACTGTAAATTTTTGTTATACTTGTTTTATCTGTTACTCTGGAGCTTTTCTCCCTGGGCCTCCACTGAAAATGGCACAAGCTCAGATGGACTAACCAGGACAACAAATGTCAAATAAATAAATAAACTGTGCAGTGAAAAAGGACTTTCTTACAATAGTGGGCACAGGGTGATCGAAGGCCAGTTTGATGTCCACATAGGTTCCCAGGTCCCTAACTACCAGATCAGTTTTCAAGGGTGCATGCTGTGTATACAATACTTGTAGCATGCATCATGCTTTAGCACTACTTCACATTTTGGAACTTAGTTTTAATTCATGGTTATGACACCAGTTACTTGTTTGAGAAAGGCCCTCTTGGAGGATCTTGGTATCATTTGGAGAGTTTATGGTGACACAAAGTTTATAGTCATCTGCAAAGTTGGTTAGCATTAAGCCCTTAACATTAGCTTGGACTTCTGAGAAGTAAATGCCAAAGAGGAATGGACCAAGGACTGAACCCTGTGGTACACCACTAGTGACAAGTCTTTTGGAGAGGGTAGAGCCACCTACCTTAATTTCCTGGGTTCTGTTTGTGAGACAATTTGCTATCTAATGAGTTACATGGGGTTTAACATTTAGCTGGGATAGTGTCAAATACCTTTGTAAGGTCTACATATGTAGTGTGTACTGATTTTCCCTCATCCATTGCTTCTGTAACCTTTTCAAACAAGTCAGCCAGATTAAGCAGGCAAAATTTTGCCCTTGACAACACTAAACTTATTTGGGGCAAGAGTTTGTAGACTGCCTTTATCCTTATTATTAATTCCATAATGATCCTCTCCATAGCCTTATAGATAAGGCTGATCAGACTTATGAGTCTATAATTACCTTGGCCCATTCACACCCCACCTTTATTCAGGGGGATAGCTGTTGCGGTCCTCCATTCATCTAGCACAAAATTGGTTTAGAGGTTAATATCGAATAGCTTCTGAGGGTGGTATGACAGGTCCTGTTTTGGGCTAGCCATCAGGCAGCCTGGTATGTTATCTGGCCACATACAAGCAGTGATCTTCACCATCAAAAGTGCTTTGAGGAATTGTTCATGGGAGATTTGATGGCATGTAAATGTGGGTATGTGATTCATGAGTATAAGGAGAGAGGGAGGAAGAAGTTAGAGCTAAATGTATCTGATAATAGATTAGCTATATCCTCAGGGTTAGAGTATGCAATATCCTTTACTATTACCTCTGTGTAGTGCAAGGAATTGTTCCTGAGATGTCTAACATAGTTAAACAAGGTGTTCTGGTTGTCTTTTGCCTGGTTGGTTATTTTTACCTCATATCTTCCTTTGTTTGAATTGATCGGGGAGCAGATTTCCTTGTTACGTTTAGCAGGGAATTTTTGATATTTTAAGCATTACATTTATTATTGTATGCAATGATTTTTTTCTTTTATTGTAGAGCCTATTTATATTTGGGTTCCAGTACAGGGCTTTATTTTTAAATTTTGTATTGTATTTACTTTGGAGGGGACAGATGCATCTTTGCAACTATTCACATTTTTATACACTTTGTCAGTAAAGGCTTCCACACACACAATGGGGTCATCATGTTGGGGAATGTTGAATTTAACAGGTCATCACGTAGTTCTGGTAGATTAACCTTTGCATGAACTCTGAATAGTGAAATATCTGAAGATGCTTCTGACCTCAATCTTGTGGAGAATGTGCCTGATTTCTAGTCCAATTTGATTAGGAAGGAAGTTACAACTGGTGGGGAGCATACATTTTTGGCACTTAGTTTTAGTCCATGGTTATGACACCAGCTACTTGTTTGGTTAGGCCTGGATTTTGTCACCCCTGGTTATAGGTGCAGACTAACTAGTCCAGATTGCTTGTATTTATGAAGTCTAAATACCTCTGGGTAATTGTGTTAGAGGATGTATAAGTCATTCAGCTGATGGTGGAATAGTTGAAGTCCTTTAGGAGAATTATATCTGGTTAAATGCATAGGGACCCCATAATAGTCAAGTAGGAAGTATGAGTCATGGGGGCCATAGAGGGGGTCTTATAGTTAACTATGATGTGATGAGAGGTTTTGTTGATGGCACCTTGGACATGGATTAGTTCCAGGTCATTATTCTGTCTAAGGATACAGGATGTAAAATTTTGGTTTATGAATATAAGGAAACCACCTCTTTAGTGCCTTTGTCTAGTGTTTTAGGTCTGAACACATGGTAGATGTTGAAACTCTACACTGATGGAGTGGTCTAAATGGTCGCCTCCATGACAATGTATATATCAATGCACTTTAGGGTAAGCAGTGCCTGTAGGGAGCAAAGCTTTTTGTTTTTTTGTTTTTGAGGTTCCCAGTATTGAGCAGAAATACCTTTATTTTATCTGCATTCTCTTTGGTTAATGTGGAAGCTTTTGAAGGCTGACATTGCCTAAAAGACACTTTTGGGTTGGACAAGGTTTTAGCCAGTATATGAAAGCCTTGGGGAGATAGGGCCAGGCCATTCCTGTTGTTCATCTAGTTTCCAACAGGAGGTGAAAGACCATCAGTATGCCTTAATCTTTTCTCACTCCCTGACCACACCCACAAGTGCTTGGATTGCTAGTCAAACACTAGTGACAGACGAGACTATCTTGTCTTTTCTCTCAGTCAGCCATACAGACTCACTTTTGACTTTTTTGCTTATCATGACCGCTCCCTGTAAATATCTGAAGGTGTGTGTAAGAATTTATAACCCCTTGTGTTAGCAACCTGATGTGCCATTGGTATAGTCTGTAACCAATTATTTCATATTTGAAGATTAGATGGAAAGACAGAGAGACGGACATACAAAAATTCAGAAATAAAGGCAGTTCATACAACCAATAATAATGATGAAATGTTCTAGCTTCTCATATGGTACATTAGTAGTAGAATATGATATTGTAATCCCACTCATTTGCAATAGGGTACTTTGTAAAATAAATGACTTTATTACATCAGCATAATATAATAATAAATACCACTTTTCATTTAATATACAGGCTAATACAGCATCATAACGTAAAGCATATAGATACAGAATTTCCACTAAACATTCAGTGAAACATTTGACGTGATTACCTATATATTTAGAAATAAAGTGTACGAATAAGGAAAAAAAGGTTAAAAATAAAGACAAAATGTACAAAATTCCTCAATAAACTAGAATCTCCAAACACTCAACCTCTACAACAACAACCTCCCCAAGAAATAACTGGTCAGATTCTCATTGTAGTGTCAAAGTACTATAGAAACAAAGACACCCTTTTATTAGTACAGATATAACTGTTGCCACACATAAAACTAAAACCTGGGTGGCCTAATGGTTAAGGTGTTTGCCTTACAAACACACGGTGCAGGGTTTGAGTCTCACAAGGGATAATTGGCTAGGCTTAAAATGGCTTACAAGGGCAGTTAGCTTAGTACTAATCTACAAATCTATGAACCTCAAGCTCTGTTGAAATAGCAAACATTCCTGTGATTTCCTATTCAAATCTGAAGAAACCCTAAGTAAAGCAAACATTCCTGTGATTTCCTATTCAGATCTGAAGAAACGCTAAGTAACCCCCCTATCAAGCATGATAAGCAGAATGTTACTCGGGAGACCTCCCTGAGTTATGACTTCCCCATCTGTACTGTTACAAATTCAGTGTAAGAGGGCAAATTATACCCATTTTCAGCTATTTCAGCCTGATGAGTAGTCTGTAAAATCATGAAGACAATCTTAGAATGACAGCTACTAAAAACATTATGCTAGATGTTTGGAAAATATTAATAGTTAAAACCAATAACAGAACTCCCCAAATCAGCTACATCAAATGATTTCAGATCAATTTGCATTATTCCCACTCTGGACAAGATATTCAAATAGCTAGTTTTCATACAGCTGTCTGAGTTTATCTGGAATAATTGCATCCTGTCACCTCATCAGCATTGATTCTGATTTGGGTGAAACATGATGACAGCTCTATACACCCTTTCCAATGCTATTTTTCAGAACATGGAGAAAATCATCCTTATATAAGCATTATTCAGTGATCTGAGTAAAGCATTTGACCTAGCTGATCAGCCATCTCCTCTGATGTGCTCTTTACTATGACACAAGCCCACAAGCCTTACCTTAGTTCTCCAGCTTCTTAACTAATAGACCCTTAATGAGCATATAGGATCATCAACTCCACCAGTGCCTCCTTATCTAAAGGACACCTGGAAGGCCCATTGCTATCGCCTCTACTATTCCCTTTATTAATTAACAAACTGCCATCTGACTTCTATGGCCATAGAAAAGTGTTGAATCCTTAAAGCAGGGGGTTACATTTTCATACCCCATCCAAGAGTCAAATTTGATTTTGAGTGTTGCTAAGTGTTCTGAAGCCCTAAAAGTAAAAGGCAACCTGTTGCAGAATTTAAACATTCCATTAGTTATGTAGTTTACTCTTAAGGAAGTCCCAAACTTTTGCAAACAAAAGTTAATACTCTTGTGTTTTTAAATTGAATTGTTGAAATATAAATCGAGATTTAGTAATGCTTGGAGTGATTTGTCATTAAGAGATTTTTATAGTAATATTGCTTTCCCTCTAAAATATCTGTAATGAACCGTAAATAAGTTTAGACTTCCGCATTTGTCCTGATAGTGTAAATCCTTTACTACAGGAATACCTCCAGTAAACATCATTTGAACCGATTCCAAACTTTGCAAATGAGTATTTGAATATCAATGCAAAAAATTATCATTTGAATGCAAAAAGGGCATTATTCTATTCTAAGATAGGTTGTGTATAATTGGATTATATTTCACTCATTTCTTAAAGAAAATGATTTGAACATAGCTTCTATATTCCTCAGGACCCTACATCTAATATTAACATGTTTATCAAATGTTAGAGGTTATTTGTTATTCTAATACCATGTTTTTGATACTGAGTAACTTCTTCCATAATTTAACTATCGAATATTAGAGGATATTTTAATATTTGTTAAAAAATGCATCACTTGGCATTATGCACTGCTAAACTGTAGACCACAAATATGTGACCAATCCAAGAGTTCTCTTAAAAATATTTATTAAACTCAGGTTATTGTTAAGAGACAACAACAATCCAATTTTGCAGTTATCTGCATACTTATTGAGCCAACATGAACTGTTGAGTAGAGTAGGAAGGGGCCCAATACTGGACACTAAGGCATTCTGTGTGCAATTGGTAAACAATCAGATTGAACACCAAACATAGTTACACAGTGAAACCAATCTATAAAATTATTTTCAATCCAACTTATTAAATATGGCTTAAATGTATACCTTAGCAATACACAACATATTGAATGGTGAGGTAAAATATTTCCTTTTTATTTATCCTGTGTTCACCAGGTTAGACCCACATAGTTAGTACCCTCATTTCAGGGGTGACCCAAGGTGGTATTTATATTAATAGGGAAAATTTGGCTAGGGCATTGGGGAACCTCTCCTACTATTTTTGGTGCATACGTGGACATGATTTTGCATTGCACTTCCTGTCTTCTAGTCCAGGCATGTAGGCAGCTCGGAGAAGCAGGACGTTTTCAAATGGAGGAGAAGAGAGTGTTTTATGTGTATGTGAGGTGAAAGAAGCTGTTAATCGAGCAGCTGAGATATCAAACACAATGGAAAAGGTGTTGGAAGCAAAACACAGTGAGATGGAAGGAGTGGAGAATAAGGAGAGTATGGCAGAAGCGAGTAAGAGGCAAAATGATGGAATTTAAGTAGCCATGGCCTATTCAGAGGTAATCTTTTAAAAAAATCTGTTTCTGTCCAGGTTTTCAGCACAGGAGTGCATTTTTACAACCCTCCAGTTGGGGGGTTGCGGAAGTCTACTTAGAAGAGCTAGTTGAACAGAGTGAACCAGAAAGAGAGAAGGCAGTATCATGGGGAGAGGTTATGGACAGAATTCAGGAAGAAGTGCAGGAATTAAGGAAAGAAGAGAAAAAATCCTATACACAGACAATGAGAGAAGGTGAGAGATAAGAAGAGAGGAAGGCAGAAGGCAGAAGAAAGTATCGGGTAAGAATAAGCAGTAAGAAGGAGAAGGAACTGGATAGATATGAAGTATGGGACAGCATTATTTCACCACTGGGTGTTTTACCCAGTGAGGTAAGAGCATTTATATGTATTAATAAAGACACTTTTTGTACATTTTCTCCGAGGAGGTACAGTTTATGGAGAAGTTCTTAGAACAGTATGAAAAAAGAAAAGATGAAAATCCTTGGAACATGTATGTGGTGCAGGCTTTTAACAGAGAAGACAAAAAAGAATATTTGCACAATTTCAAACTGAAATTTAAAGAGACAATTAAAAAAATATTTTAGAAATGTGCATAGAGATGTTTTGGACATTACAAAAATCTATGATTACAGAGATTTATCGACTGGGGGTTGGGAATGTGGTGTTGTATTGAAAATGCAAAATGATAAAACTAATGCATTTGACAAGCATAATTAATGTGGAAGGAAATAAGGGATTTGTTAGATATTGGGGACAACCAAAGACATGTTTTTTGTGTGGTAAAGATGATCATTTAATTAATAATTGTGATAAAAGGAAATGTTTCATTTGTGGTAAAATAGGTCATGATGCAAAAAAATGTGAACAAAAATGTATAAAGTGGGAAAAATTAGGGCATTCATGGATGGATTGTAAAGCTATGGAAAAGGATACACAGGTAAGAATAGAATAACAACATAGAAGATGTGTTAGCAGATAATACAGAAGAAGAATGATTGAAACTGATATAGGAATGATAGTAAATGAAAAGTAAAGGAAATAAAAAGTAAAAAGGGGGAATAGAGGAAGAAGTAATTCAAGTGATGAAGGTGATAATGAATGGATAAAAGTCAAAAGTAAAAGAAATTCTATTGGAAAAAGAGTGAAAGACAGAAAAAGCTAATTTAAAAATATAGGTATAGGAGGGAATAAAAAGGGGAAAGGATAAAAGCAATAAACACTATTTCATAAAGTGAGAATCCTAGCCTTTAATGTAAACAGTTTAAAGAATGTTCAATGGACGCTAGGAATTTTGGAATGTTATAAAAGGATATCATATGGATATCATAGTGCTAACAGATGTAAGAATAACAACAGCAGTTGAAAGACTGCAAGTTGATGGATTATGGGAACACAAAGCTATATGGAACCTAGGAGATGAAGAATGTTCATGTATAGTAATTCTATATAAAGAAAGTATAGAGATTCTGGATTACAAATTAGTACCATTACGAAGAATGATAGTATTAGCTATAAGATGGAGGAATCAAATATATAGGATCATTGCATTATACACATATACCATACAAAAACAAAGAAAGTTAATGTTTAAAAAACTACTTGATTATGTGAGTGTAAATATGCAAGTAATAGCAGTGGGAGACTTTAATTGCAATCTAAGACATGGAGAAAATAAGGGGCAGATGTAAACATTATTTCACATATGATTCTTCTTCTGGCTTTTTCCATTTAGGGGTCACCAGAGCAGATCATCTGTCCGCTCATGATTGGCAGTGGAGTTTTACAGTGTCGAGTTGCCAGCCCGGCGCCCAACCTTCCACAGAAGGCACACACACACACACACACACACACACACACACACACTCACACCTAGGGCCAATTTAGAGTGTCCAATCCACCTACTGCATGTCTTTGTGATGTGGGAAGAAACCAGAGCACCCGGAGGAAACCCACGCGACCACATGGAGGACATGCAGACTCCGCACAGAAGGCACCCCAGCCAAGAATCGAACCGGAGAACCTCTTGCTGTGAGGCGGCAATGTTAACTGCTGCAGCACTGTGACCGCCCATTTCACAAATGATTAAAAGCTGTAAAATGTTTTTGTGGAGAAGCAAACATTCGGCATAAAAAAGGAGCAATCTAAGAACTGAAACTGATTAGTTTATAGTATCAGAGGGCTTAAATATTTTACATCAAGTAGTCAAAATTACAGAGTTCTCAGTTCATGCAGCAATCTGTATAAACATTCAAGGAAAAAAATAGGTTACGTAAGAATAGCCAGAGGTATAAAATGAATTAATGAATCAGACCTAAATGAGCAAGTGAATGAAATAATATAACAGTTATAGCTGGATCATATAAATATAAGAGGATTTTATACAGACTGGACAAGCTGGTGGATTTGTTTAAAAGAGACATAAAAACAGAGATATTAGAACGGCAAAGGAAAAAAGAACACGAGGTAGTGACAAATATAAAGAAATCAGTAATAAAGTCTTAGATGTATAGTAGGCAATAAAGAAGAATTTCTTGAAAAAGAAAGAATGCTATATGAAGTGAACCAAGAAAAAAATTTTAAAACTGTTATTTAAGTAAATATATTTTTATAAGGAAGAAAGGAAGAAGTAGCGCCATACCTAAGTAAAATGGTTAAAGAAAAAGTAAGAATAGTAAGAGAATTAAGGAATCACTAAGGTTATATAGTGAATACACAAAAATAAATTATGGAGACAGTTAAAGGACATATTTTAAGACATGTTCAATAGGTGAATGTCAAAGGAAAAAACTTCAAAGACCAATACACGTAAGGTTCAGGTTAAGGCACTTTAATTCTTGCAGCAAGGAGACAAAAACATGCATGCAAAAATACAGAGTTTGTCTAACTAAAATCAGGAAGTGAAGCCATTCTTATACTATTCTTACAAGACATTGCCTACTGAAGCTGACGTAGTTAATCACAAGTTTACAATATTGTTTTTCACAGCAGATGTTGCTCATGATTTTCTGCTGATACGACATAACACTTCTAGATTCATGAGAAAACTTTGGAAAAATAACATGGCCTTGGAGACCGGCAGCTAGTTGCAATTATTTCTACAGTGCTGTGTTACATTTCAAGGTACTCTACTCATTCGAGCACAAAGCAATCACAGATTATAGTTCATATTCTTCAAGCGGTCTTTGTTCCACTTTATCTATCCTTCCTGCAGCTGGTTATGTTCTCATAACACAGACAGGGTTAATTGTCAAGTTTAATAACATTATAGAAAGCAGTATTGTTCTATTCATTATTTTCCTAATCAAGCAGAAAACCATCTGCTTCTCAGTACATTTCCTAAGACATAAACAAGATTTTAGCTGCGCTGACAAAATACAAGGTCAGAAAGCATTTGCCATTAATATGTATTTGTTCAGCATAAATCAGAATAAATGTATTAACCCTTTTGGGCTTCTAAAAAGGCACTAATGCACACATATTAATACATATTTTTCTAACAGTGAAACTGTAAGAAAAAAGGAATAGAACTTAAAAAACAGATGAAGATAAAAAGAGAATGGAAGAAAAGAATGCAATGAAAGAATTTAAAGTTGTATTGAAAACACTAAATATAGAAGCAGCTACAGGTTTAAATGGACTTGAATATTTAATGTATGGGAACATGCAAGAGTGGTAAAAGGACTATTTTTTAAAGGTATTGAATGAATGGTTTGAAAAGGGTGTAAATGATGAAAGAATATATATTGGAGCAATGAAATTGATATGGAAAATGAAGAAAAAGCAGACAAAAAATTTGAGATCCTTAGTATTAAATAATGTATATTATAAGATTTTTATGAAAATAACAGAAAAAAGAATAATAGGTAAGGCTAATAGAAAAAGTAGTCAAGAACTATTAATGTTAATAAGAGAATTGGTTGACAATGTAATAAATAGAGAAACTGAATTAAAAATGTTAGTAGGTGACGTAAGTAAAGCATTTGATACGATCTAGCGTGAAGTACTATGGGACATTTTAATAGAATGTAACATAAGTAATACAATAATCAATGTGTTAAAGTCTGTTTATATTAAGAATAAAGTGATATTGGTGATAAATGGTTGGGTAAGTGAGAAAATAGAACTAAAGAGTAGTATTAAGCAAGGATGTCCAGCCTGCAGTATACTTTTTCCACTAATTATGAATGCAGTAGTTTCTAATATAAATAGGACATTAGAGGAGGCTAAATATTGTTTGCCAGTGGGAATTTATATTCTAGTGATGTTCTCTTATATGGATGATTTAGTACTAGCAAAAACAATGGATGGGTAAAACTATTCAGACACAAAAAAAAAGAACTAAAGGTGTTAGGGTTAATTATTAATGAAGAAAAAGTTAAAAGACTGGGGTTCCATGGAAAAATGAAAGGTATTAAATTCAATAAAGAACAAATAGAAATTTTAGGAATAAAGTTTGGTAGTGAACAACAGAGAGTCACACATTGGAAGGATATGATACTTAAAATAAGGAGTACATGTATATTTTGGAGAACTTTTAAACTTTCATATAAGAAGAAAGTATATTTAATCAAGTCAGTGGTACTGGGTAAAATGGCACATCTGGCAAGTGTATATATGATACCACCAGACTGTGAAAATGAATTACTGAATGTGTTATTTACATTCATATGGGGATCTAGGCTGAATCCTATTAAAAGAGGAATTTTGTATGTTAATAAAAAGGAAAGAGGTCTGAGTTTAGTAAACCCAATTGTATATATAGCTTCATTAAACTTATATAAGGTATTAATAGCAATACAAGAAAAAGGAAGTTTGTTAATAAAGGTTATTGAGGAAGAATATAAATCAGTATGGGAGAAACTTAAAGGTTTAAAAAGCAGTAAAGGGATCACTGGTATGGAAATTAAATTATATCAAGAAAAAATGTTACTATGGAAGATTGATTTAAGAAGTATGGGCAAGAATAACAAAACATGGTATGAGAATGGAAAATTTTTACTACGTTTATTCTTGGAAATAGAAGATAAAAAAGTAAAAGCTGCAAAAGCATGCATGAAAAGATGTGAAAAATACATAGAATGTACAAATTTTTATGGAGGTTGTCTATAAATTACCAGTAAAAGTTAATATACCATACAAATCAATAAAAGATAGAGTATTTATACATTGTGGGGAATTAAAGACTACTGGATATTTTTTTTGTTTGTTTTGAAATGCGATAGAGTGAACTTATTATGGAAAGAAATATGTGACAAAGACTGTTTAAGAGGACTGAAAAATGTTAGTTGTATAAATATGGATGTAATAGAATACAGATATTAGGAAAACATGAAACAAAAAGATATAGATACATTAGATGATAAATTGTTTGGTATAATGAATGAGTTAAAATATAATAGAAAATGGGTATTATTGGAATGATTTGTTGTTGAAACTGTAAAAACAACTTGTAAATATTTGTAAATAATTGTATATAATTTAGGAATCTTGTATATAGAATGTGTATATTGTATTATGTGATTTTAATAAAGGACCCCTAATCTTTTTAATAGTTGCTGTGAGATCTTTTGCATTCACCTGAGCTACCAACAACTTAACCAGATAGGGTCTTGGTTTAACATCTCATCCAAAAAATAAACTCAAGAGTATAACATCCCTCCCCTTTATTAGTGTCAGCAATTCATAAATCTAGTATGGGAATAAAACCCACAGCCTTCTGCACCAAAGGTGAGTGTGCTACCTGTTGTGCCACTGACTCTGCAAGATGTAGGTAAATTATACTTGTGGTAAGATCCATAGCTATGCTGATTTGATCATAAAATTCTGTAAGACTGGTTGCAGTAGATCTCCCTGTGGTACATCTATGCTGATCTAGGTTGATACAAATGGAACTATTATCAGGATCCTTCAAAAGCTGAATAAGGCATCTTTCAAAGATTTTGCACACTAAGGATGTTAACCTAATAGGTCAATAATTTTTATATCAAGGTTGTTACCCTCTTTTAAAAAAGGAGGAATAGTAGATTTTTTTCCAAGAATTGGGAACAAATCCATTAAATAGTATACCATTAATGATTGAAAGTAACACTGGCACCAATTCATTTTGGACAATTGAACTCAGAATACATGGAATTTTGTTTGGCCCACAGCTGTCTTTTGCCTATTTTTCCTAAGGTGTTGATAATGAGTGCCTGAAGTATAACTGGGCAAATATTGCCTTTGTTTATGAGAATGTTATTACAAGTTGAAGCTAACCATCAGACGAACCTGTGCAACTGGTAAAATACTGACCGAATTCAGTCACAATGTATTTTAATAGTTTGCCATTTTGCAGTATTGAACTACTGGATCACCTAGTTTGAGTTTCAGAATTAATATATGTTGATTGTATGGTACTTTATAGAGCCCACATATCTCCAGTCCCCATAAAAACTGAACTAGGAAAGTGATCTAAACCTACCGCCCACCTGGCTATCAAAACACAACCTTATCCTAAATGCTCGAAACACAAAGGCAATTATTTCTGGCACTTTTGAAAACTTTCAATCCTTACATCTTAGAAGATTTTAGGTGAACATTACAACACTTCAGATACATAGGGGTTCAGCTAGATTCTTCCTTTAGCTTTAAACATTACATTCAAATTATAACAAAAAATCAATAGGCTTCTGTTCTGGGCAAGACAATAGCCCACTTCCCCTCCCCAAAAGGAAGAATGGCTATAAGTAAAATAATACTGCTAGCCCAACATGAATATGGCCTCCCATTTGTACCACCTATCTCAAAAAGAACTTAGCCTCCTTTCAAACCTCAGTAAGTACAGTCTGCAGATTTATAACTCTTTCTGTACTAAGAGAGCACAATTGCTCCATACTTTTCAAAGCAAAATGGATTCCTATATCACACAAAATCAACATGCTTACAGTGTCTTTTATATAAAAATTAATTGAACTATATTTCTTCCCTATTTTGCCTGAAATCTCACATAGTGTGAACCTGCCTATAACCTCAGATCTCACTCCTCCTCCATCACCTCCTTAACCTCTCCTCACAACAAGCTGTAAAGCACTGATGACAGTTTCTCAAATCTAGCACCATAACTCTAGGCAACATTCCCTACGAATATTAGTTCCATCTCTACCTACCCTAAATTCAGACTAGCAATCAAAAACATGGTTTACTATTGAAATGTCGAATGGCACTACATCGACTGTACTATAGTTGAACACGGAAGTTCGAAAATAGTAATGACGACAAAAAACAATCTAGGACTGTGTTTTAACATGGGTCGAGGTAGGGGAGATGTTTGTAGTTCTGAATAATACTGAACACCTACCTCGACCCATGTTAAAACCATTCCTAGATTGTTTTTTTGACGTCGACATTACTATTTTCGAACTTCCGTGTTCAATGCATATAGAATGCGTATAGTAGATGTAGTGCCGTTCGACATTTCAATAGTAAACCCAAAAACACCTGTTTGAAAAAGTACAATGTAAGTTCTTCTGAAAGAACTGCATCACCTGAGTTAAATAAGCCATCCACTCAAAGAACGAATAGCCATTCCACCTTCATACATGCACATTTCAGTATTTGTTAATTTCCAATACTTAAATCTTTCAGTACTGTATGTAAATATTTATTTTATACTGCTTCCTATTTTTATAGTATGAGTTGGATTTTAACTGCATGGGACACTTGTTTCATTTATTATTTATACAAGTATTATAATATATTGAAATATCATAATATTCATTTTTAATTCATATAATCTTTTCACAGTATATATTTATACTATTGTATGTAAGTATTCATTTATCATGTCTGCTATTTTAATACTGGGATTCTGAATTTTACTGTGTGAATTATTCTAACTGTTTTGCTGTCAGGCTGAATCTGAAAATGGTCCCTCTGGATAAGAGTTCTACCCCTATTAACATAAATGAGTCAATGAATGAATGAATCATTCAATCAATCAATAGATAATAGAACTTATCTCAAATTAAATGGGAACCTCCTTCTGTTAGATGTGAGACAGTGTAGATTTGTTACGGGCAAATTTTATCTTTTACATCTCATTATACATATATTTTTTAATATCAGTGAATTCTTTGAGGAGAAAACAGAGCTTGACGAAGGGCCAATAGTGAGTGTAACTTAATGAGACTTGATAAAAACAATACAAATCATAATTATGAAATAAATAAGGTGAATCAATAAAATGAAACTGTCAGCAAAGATCTATCAACAATGGTTGACAGTAATTTGTACGTCAGTATGCATCTATGAAAATCAGAAAATAATATTCTGCAACCTGTCCAAATTTGATGGGGATCTCTAGTTCTGAATGCCACAGCAGTGCAGAAGTTAGCATTGTTACCTCGCAGAGCATGCTTCTCTAATTTGGTACTCAGCTGAGGTACCGTTTATCGTGAGTCTGTATGTCCTATTTGTGTTTCGCTTTAGTTTTCACTTAGTGACCTACTTCCACATGTCAAAGATGTGCAGTAAGTAAATTGGCAGTCATCCAAATAGTTCATAAGCATGCATGCTATGCATGAGTGAAGGTGACTACCAATAACTTTGTACCCAATTCATGATCAGTTTCTCTACTTGCATTCATTGAGTGTTGGGATATTTGGCACCACCCAGACCTGAAATAGACTAAGCAGGTAATTTGGAAGATGGATGAATGATCTTTAATCACTCTGGGGATATCATTGTATCACTTTATATCTCAATAATCCAACCCATTGTTGAATTTAATGGTTTCATCTCTAGTCTTTTAACAAGTTATATGAAACAACTTGAAAAGCTACAATGATTCCTTAATAGAAAACAAACCATATGGTTAGATAAGTTCAACCTCTGTGAAAGGCTTTAGGAATTGTCATTATATTCTGTTTCTGTTTCTTATACTTTACTTAGAACTGATCAGTGCCTGGTTGATAAAGCAATATCTAATCCACTTTTATTTGAAAGTTGTTGCCTGGAAAATACTACCAAGAGCAAACACCCGATCCAGTTAATTAATATAAAAAATAAATAGGAAAAACTATGTGAAAGTTACAATAGACAACTCTTTCCAACATCATGGAATAAACATCTCCTTGCAATCAAAACAAGCCAGTTACTGACTTTCATAAGTATAATGTAGATGCATGTATAGGAACTAGAAAATATTAATATGGAATTACAGAAAATAAGGCTTCCTGATGACCAGTAGGTCATAAGTTAATAACTGAACCTATACATATGTGAACCTATACCTGTTTGGATTTCCTGTTCTGTGTCAACAACTTAATACAATTCTTGAAACCTCTGTCTCCCTGGCACTGACAGCCCCAAACCTCAAGCTGTCCTATTTGCATGGAACAATCTCCAAAAAAATCTCCATTCTAAGGGATGTGCATGCCTCTGCTTCATTCCAGCACAATTCATGATGTAACACTTTGAGCTAGGAGGGACCACCAAGCATCTGCAGTTATGAGTTCTGGGGAAACACCATGCAACTAGTTCTTTACTACCACAACTTACCCTCTCTGACTATCCATCCTAAGGTATTTCATTAGAAGGTCCCTGAATTTAATGTTTAAATGTTTAGACTTTGCCATATCCTCGTGATAATGCAGTCACCAACTAGGAGTTTTGCCAGCCTTAATTCTACGGCTTGGGGTGTTTCAGTGTTAGAGAGTACCACAGATGCCAGAATTGTGTCTGGCTAAGCCAAAGAGGGCATGAAAAGCTGGGGGTGTATATCAACTCTATGAAGATAATAGCCTTGGGAAAGGACCAGTGCAGGGAAAAGCAGAAAGGTCACTTACATGATCTTTGGCCAGAGTCAGCTTGAATGAAGACAATAAGGAATGTCAGGTACAGTCTAAGGCCCCCTCTTTTTTTCCTTCTAGGTTCCTCATGTGACTGCCTCTACTACTAACGGACTGAGCTTGAGCTTTTGCCTATTAATGGTTGATGACACTAAGGAAAATACCAAAGGAAACAAAAACAGGTGTCTTTTCAGCAAATGTCTTTGGAAACAGTCCGAGAATTCTGGGATTGTCACCCCCCCCCCCAACTTCAAGCATCCAGACCAGCACTATGGCTCTCCTGTTTGTGTAGAGCAATGCCCTGACTCCCCAGCAAAGGATCAGTGGTTGCATGATGCAGGCTCAGGGAATCTATTCGTCCTTCCTCGTTTGAAGCTGTGCTGACTACAGTAAAGGAGACGCTCATGGTCCTTCCTGCACTTTAAAGGCCATATGCATGCCAAAGATATATGTTTTGTGTACACTGTGTAATTTATCCTCACAGACATGAAGTTATACCCTTAGGGAACACAGTTTGTGGTCACTGCAGTGCCCTTCAGAGGCCTTTGACAACCCTGCACCAACTCTAGCATGACCCTCTTAGTACTGTGGGCCCACCAACTGACACTCCACATCTGCCTGTTGTCCATTATTTGGCTTTCATATTGTGCATGCAAAAGTAATCCTCTGTTTGAATTAGGGGCAGAAGAGTGTCTCTTTCTCCTTTAGTCTCCTCAAGGGAAAGAGAGTCTGAGGAGTTTGAAATCCATGTTTTAATAAATGACAAAGATACTATATCAACTTCCTATCTCTATCTCTGGCTTATGAGTTCCTCTATGAATTGTCTGTCACACCTATGTTTTCTTAATTAACAAAAGCTAAACCAGTATTTGTGGAAGGTCAGAGAACCCCATGTCTTAGCCCCTGTAAAATCTTTACTGAAGGATGTTAAATATTTAAGCCTAGAAGCATCTGGATTACTTGCCTTTTGCTCCAAATGGGCAGATGTCCTACACAAACCCCTGGCAGAATGGAGTAGCATTTTGACTAAACATCCAAGGACATATTAATAATTGTTTTTCTTTCCAGTCCATTGGCAGTACCAGGTACCACATTACCCCTGTATTTTCTTGCTGAAAAATTGGTCTATATTGTTAGACAGGTTGGGTAAGAGGGTGCTTTAATCTGCCTCTTTAGGCAACACAGACCCAAACTGCCTACCTGATGTGTCCCAGTTTCATACCGCAGTTTTCAACCAGGTTCTGTAAAAGCTAGCAGAAGTCCCTGATTCTAGGGTCAAGATTTGTGTGAAGAGATCCTTGTGACAGCTTCTTCAATGGACTTCACTACAGTTTCTTATAATTTTGACTTTGTTGAGATGGTGAGTTATCCAGTAGTTTCAGGGACGTGTCTGCATGGGATGGTGTGGTTCATGTTCTCCTTCTCCAAGGATGAGCTAAGTCAGACCATTCTGGTTGTTCTTTCAAGGGTGAGGTTCTCTTTGATCAAGTTTATGAGGACTTGGTGAAGACGGTCAAGACAAAAGGAAGTCACTGACCAGTATGGGGAGTCTTACTAATGCCCCATGGCTTCCTTTTCTTCTAGGCCATCCAGATTTACCAGAAAATACATCTCTCTCTCTCTCTCTCTCTCTCTCTCTCTCTCTCTCTCTTTCTATCTCCCTCTCACTCTCTCTCATAAAATCAAAAAGACACCAAACAGCAGACACTTTGGTATCCTCAGAGCTGCAGGAAAATTCTACCAAGTTAAGCAATTGCTGACACAACAGTTCTAACTATCCCTCATGACTTGATGTGGGATCCCAATTCTCACAGCTGACTCTGGCCTGCAGAACCACAGCAATGAATAGGTGGATTCAGGAAATATTCTAGATGACTACATCTTTGGATTTTGTAGGTTACGTTGCAGAAAAAAAAACTCTGTAAAGAAACTGGTTTCTTCCTCAGAGCTCTTAGACCAGGTGTAGTTAATGGATTGTAAAGTCTCTTTTTCCTTCAGAATAAAAGATGAAAGGTTCAGTTCCTACCATCTTTTCACTTTGAAGAGGACAAGCAGTTTAGATCCCATCCTGGACCTCAGTGACTTCAGCAAGCACATCTGTAAAAATTTCTCCAAAGCCAACTTCATGCTTCTTAAGACAGAAGTGGTGAACTTCATGACACCCATGCAGATGGACAATGCAGTTATGACTGCTGAATCCTACACAAATGCACTGTATAAGCACTTACATGAGTGCATGGGGCATGCTATCCCAAACAGAACCAAAACGCTATCCTCCAAAAAAAGGAAGCCAATCTGGTGGTCCCCTGCCATGAACAAACTCTACAACAGAAGGAAGAAACTGTTGCAAAAGAGAGTAAAATCCCATGAGTGGAGGAGCTCCCTGGTCAGCCTCAGTAAGAAGCTGAGATCCCTTATAAGACCCTCCAAAGCTAGCTACGAAAACAAAATCACCACTGATTCTAAGGGCAACCACAATACATTCTATAGCTATGTCAAGAATCTCAATGGCAACACACAGATCTGCTCTGAGTTACAGCACAATGGTACAAAAATAACAGAACCAACTGATATTGCCAACGTCCTGGCAGATAGGTTCAGTGCTAACTTTACCCCACCACCCCCCAAAGGGTCCATATCTATACAGGAAGAATGCAAAGTCCCTGTAATCACATCTGTGCAGGTAAAAGCTGCACTCTTTAAAACCAAAAACACAGCATCCATAGGACAACATCTCAGGCTGTGTTTTACACGAACTTCAGAATGAACTAGCTCCCCACCTAAGCACCATGTTCAATCATAGTCTCATGTCTGGCTTTGAGCCCACTGAATGGTGCACAGCAACAGTTATCCCACTCCACAAAGGGGGACCCACCACTGATCCTGGGAACTATTGCCCTATTAGCCTGAGGAGCCTGGTCTGCAAGGCCATGGAAAGTATCATTATGGAACTCATAAACAAAGACATTGGTAACCTCCAAACTCTGGACCCCACTCAGTTCGGGTTTGTGAAAGGCAGATCATGCCTTCTGAACCTGATCGACTTCTTTGAGGCAGTCACCAAAGCCATAGACGAGGGTAAGGTGGTTCACACAGCCTATCTTGACCTCGCCAAGGCTTTCGACACCATCCCCTATTCTGGAATTATAGCTAAATTCACTAAACTAGGTATAAATCCCTACATCACAAGATGGGTTGCCAACTGGCTCACTGACAGAACCCACACTGTAAAAGTTGCAGACTCCAAATCTGACTTCAAACCAGTGACAAGTGGAGTATCACAGGGTTCAATGCTGGGAGGGACCTCTCCTGTTTGGTATCTACTTCTCTGAAGTACAGGCTAACACAGAAGGCCTCTGGCTAACAAAGTTTGCAGATTACTGCAAACTAGGAGCCATAGTCGAGTCCCCAAATGATGTGGACATCCTACAGAAGGGCCTCACTGAGACAGATGACTGGTGTCAGAGGCATAGCCTCAAGCTCATTTCCAATAAGTGCATTGTCATCCCCTTTGGTAAAAACTCTGTACCCATGAACTACCACATAAACAGCAGTCTACTTAACGCTAAATGTGTGATAAGAGACCTTGGGACCCAGGTTGACAGTAGTCTCTCCTTTGATAATCACATCACCACAGTAGTCAGGAAATCCTTTTATGTGGCACACCTCATCACAAAAGCATTGTCATCCAGGAAAAAAACAGGTCATTGTTCCCCTCTACTCGACACTCATTAGACCCATTATAGAGTACAACACCCCTTTTGGAATGTACCTCACAAGACATCTGCAGCAGCTAGAAAGGCCACAGAAGTACCTCACAAAAAGGATTACTGGCCTCAAACAGATGCCCTACACTGACCATCTCAAAAAACTCAACCTTTACTCTGTAGCATATCGCCTACTCTGAGGACATTTCTGCCTAACATATAAAGCTATGTTAAAACCAGAGCTGTTGGACATGCTACACCTAAAGAAATCCCAATCCCACTGAGCTACATGCTCTAGGGACCTAAACCTTGTCACCACAATAAACAGAACATGCTGGAGGGATAGATGTCTATCCCAGGGACTTCCTATACTCTGGAATAAGCTACCTATCTATATCAAACAAAGCTCCTCATTAGCACCCTTCAAGAAAAATCTTGATGAGTGGATGGGAAATAGGAAATACACCCTGGAGATCACTTCTGTGGCTCTGCTCGACAGGCCACAGGAAATTAACTTTCTTGGATGGAGTAAGCCAGGGAACCTTGTTGGCTAGGCTTACTTAGGCCCTTGGGCCAATAACCTAGTACCTACCTATGAATGCTTTATGGTACATCAGAGTCTGCTGTCTGAGATTCTCAGAGCTGGATCCTTTGATCCAGTCTGGGTGGACTTCAGTTGTAATGAATTGTTGCCATCTGATCTATCCAGTGTGCCCAGAATGTTTATTAAGTTGCTTATAATATTTTATTTATTTATTTACATTTGTTTACTGGGTAAGTCTGACTAGACCAGAAGCCCATTTTCAGTGGATGCCCAGGGGCCTTGCAGCAGAAGATATTCTTTCTGTTCCCCTACCTGGTCAACTGTCCTCTGATAATCCTGTCAAAAGTTTCATGGTACAGGCCATTGCCATCCTGTTGGAAACTGAATATGTGGCTAGATTCTTTCAGCCACAGTTAAAGTCCTTTTCTGGAGATGAGGATAAGGAAGACCTGTCTGGCCAGAATCTTCCAGAAATTGCTCATCCCAGGAATTAATCTGTCTGTGACATTGATGAATAAGGTCCTATATTACTTCTGCTAAGTTCAGTAGGGAAGAAAGAGGTGATTCTGGATGTGTTTTTCTTTCTTTAGTGAGGGAAATTCCTGTATGTCTTTCCAGCTTACTCTCTGAGTTGCTGCCTGTTACCAACATAAATTTGTAGGTCTCTGACAGTGCAGGAACATATCCCAGAGCAAGCCAAAGAAGTCCCCTTCTGTTAGGCAACATCTGGTTCTAATTCAGAATATGACTGAACTATTAGATTGTGTGACCCCACCAAACCTTCAAGCATAATCCTCAGCGGGGAACACCATCACCAGAATGTCTTCTGTCCTTTATGCCTACTCAGCCAAGTGTAGGAGATTTTTGTATTACATCAATGTGTTTATCTGAAGGTGATTTTGGCTTACTTCAGGTACTTCTTTGCACATTATTTATTTCATGGTCAAAGTGCATAATGCCACTATTTTAACACATCACGATCTTGTGAAAAACATGACTGTGACACAGTACTGAATTACCAAAAAGTTTCTGGAAGAGTTTCTGTATCTCTCCCTCTCTCTCTCTCTCCCCCTCCATCACTTATGTACCCTTCTCTACCTTGGAACCTGAAAATCAGGACTGACAAGCTTGCCCATCATCCATTCAGCTGAAGTGGTTCAATGGATCTAAAGTTTATCCCTTAGAAGATATTTTGTCCCATAGAAGAATATATTTTGTGTGGCTATCACCACTGCCTGTTAAATCCTATTGTTTCAGTTCCTAATTTATATGGAACCTTGTGTCATATTTCATAAGGATCGGTTGTCTCTTAGGACTGGTCCACATTTTCTTCTAAAAGTGACATTAGCACTGTCCTTGAACCAAGCATCCTTCATAATTTTAACATGCACCATCAGCTAAAGCACCATGAAATCAGGTAGGCAGACCATGTGGTCTAGGTAAGGAGGGTTTGATTATGTCTAAGCAAATCATGTCCAAAGTATTGTTAACTGCATTGTCTTTTGCCATCATGCAACTAACCATTGCTAACTAATGCTATCAAATGCTATTCCCCAAGTACAACGGCTTCTTCCATTGTCTGCAAGCAGCATGTTCCCATTATGGATATTTCTACTGCAACCACTCGGTCACTGGTTTACTCTTTCATCAACTGTATTCACTTGGACATTGATTTCAAAACTAGTCTCTTTTAGCAACTCACTGCTTCAGGATTCATCTTTTTGAAGTATTGTTTTTAAGCCTTACTCCAATTCCTGCTTCCCAAAATGGTTTAAAAATCATTGCAGTGCTTAGCAAAAAGGATATCACTTATATTTACAAAACAAATGGTAAATCACAAACAATGATATCATCATAAACAAAGATCCACTGACAATGACAAAAACAATTTAAACTTTAATTTATACACTTCACATTCATTCTTTTTTAATTTTCTATTCCCTGTCATTATTTTTTCATTTATCTTTCCTACTTTATTTTTACTTTTTATTACCTTTCTGACTTTGTTTCCTCTTTTTCTCCTCTCACCCTACCAACCTGCATCTCAGCTCTTTTTCAATAGTTTATATTCTGTAACAAATACTCCTTTTATTTATTTTTTTATTTTATATTTTATATTAATCATTATTTTTCCCTTGTAACTTACAATAATTATAGATCCATCATTTCAGTGTTATAAGTTATCACAAAATTACATTATATTGTATTGCTCTTTTGAAATTGCATTGCACAGCATTATATATGCTTTTTTTTTTACACTTCATACCTTTTATCTTTTATGACTTTATATTGTTTTATGTGCAATCATTAATTGCAAATTGTATTCTTGTACTGGAGATTTTCTCTATGCAGGTAACCACTTCTTTTTAGGCCCAGTCAGACTAGCCCATTAAAAATATGCCAGTAAATAAATAATACAGACAAAGAGGTGAAAATAATAAAGTTAAACTTAATAAAAAAATTAAAGTGAAACATCTTTAAGTATATTAAATAATATAATACAAATACTAATCTGGTACCTCAGCCTGCAGTCTTTTAGGTCTAAAAAATGTAACCAATCCAAAAACAATTTAACCTTTAATCACCATGAATCTAACAAAGTCACAAGGGTATATTCGGCTGCGTATGTAGTTATAAGCGCATGCACAGTCAGTCTAGGATGATCACTATACCATTTATCAAGTATCCAACCCATTATTAAATGCAGTACTACATGTGCAGCTTTTGAACAAGCTTCTTGAATGCACTTAAAAAAGGTAATATGACTCCTTACTAGGAAAATTATACGTCTGGAAAACTTGAAATCTTCCAAATGGCTTCAAAAATTGCTGTTATATTGTTTTTTGTTTTTTTTTTCTAGACATTACTACGAGGTTGCAATGTCTGAAACAGTTTTAGAAGCTAATACTAAAAATAAATGTTAAGAATAGAAAAAAATGACAGATACGTGTGTGTGTGTGTGTGTGTGTGTGTGTGTGTGTGTGTGTGTGTGTGTGTGTGTGTGTGTGTGTGTCTGTGTGTGTGCAAATGTTGTTGCACAGGCAGTCTTCAAAATAAGAAGACTGTAATCAAATAATTTTTGCACATAACAAGCCCTTGGCCAGTAATATAACTGCACATATTACAATACAGAATAAACCAACACATTTAGTTTATTGTTCTATTTGTACAAAAGAATGGCACATATTACTATTGTGTTATTGTCTATATGTTGTGCTATTTACAGCTGTGATTATAAAGTGTGGCAAGTGTTTCAATGATGCAAGGTATACAATGTTTGCAAAGGTGATTATATAAAAGGTATACTATCTGTAACTGCAGAGTCTGACAATACTGATCCAAGTGTTTGTAGAATAAAACAAAATAATACAGCATGTATAACAAATATAGGCATGGGACAGGCATTGAGCTGAATGGAGGCAGGTGAAGTATAATGTTGGGAAGGGCGCTACACAGACAGAGTCCTCAAACTTTGGCAGGGACATTTTTTTCAATAAAACCAGTCTAAAACAGATCTATTTCTGACTCCCATCTACCTTTTTGAGCTTCTTCAGGAATTTTAGTCTTAAATACGCTTCTCTGCCAGTTAAGCTTTTGTACTTCTGGAAGGACATTTGAAATGTTTTTGTTTTAAATCTTGAATATTAGCTGACTGTGGCTCTCTGTTTCAGTGCTGTCAAACTGTCAACAACTTTGGAGTGAGTCACATTGAAGCATTTCAGTTTTGTACCTGAACAGATAAGTCTGTAATTTCCCTTCTCTCTGTGTCTCTCCATCTGTCTGTCTCTGTTTATCATACACACACATACACACACACACACACACACACACACACACACACACACACACACACACACACACACACACACACACACACACTCACACACACACATTCACTCATGCATGCATGTTTGCACACACACATGCATTTAAAATATTTGAACTAATAGCAGTAGTTGATGTACTGGCATTCATATATTCATACATTTAGAAAAGAGACACTGCTTTTCCTTCCTAACAATACTACAGGCCAACATATCTACACTTAATACCATAGATTAGCTTAAAAATGTGTGTCTGTGCCTTTGATGGGCATGTGTTGGGGCTTTCTTAGTTGTGTACATGATTATATGAGTCTGTTGTTGAGATTGTGATTTCTTTTACATCGGTTTGTGCTCTGAAAGGCTAATAAAGGTGAAATTAATAAAACAGATTATGTGCCAAACAATGCACATTTATGCATAAATATAGGTATGACATTATTGCAGTTTGAACAGCAGTTACAATAACTTGGAAAATAAATATTTACTTGCACTCTTGCAAAATTAAAATGCAGCAATTGTAAAACAAGAAACGGGTCAAGTGAAATAAAAAAATGAACTAATTAGTTCTCCAGCAAGCCATAAGAAGTTATTGGCTTACATAAGATTAGAGTTTCATTTTCAGTTTCTACTAACCCAAACTCTGCTGTACAATACTGTTACCAGGAAAGATTTCAGATTTCTGGGGCCACCAATCAAGGCCTCCAGAACAAACAGGGCCCTCAGAGCAGAACTGATAGACCTAGGGAACCCAAGCAACAATATTAGATTCAGTATATCCATAGCAGAATTACAACCAGGGCACTTTACAAAATTGGCTGGGAGGGTGGCCTAATGGTTAAAGTGTTTGTCTTACAAACACAAGGTGCAGGGTTTGAGTCTCCCAAGGGAAAATTGGATAGGCTTAAAATGGCTCACAAGGGCAGTTAGCTTAGTACTAATCTATAAACCTATAAACCTAAACCTAATAGATTAAGGGGCTTCATTATCATTAGCAAGGTCTGAGAAGCTTCCAGCAGATTAAAGGAGTCAAAAGGCCCCAGGAGGATTAATTGGAGCCAAGCATGTTTAAGAAAGGCAGGAGGCTTACAGCAAGATTCATAAAGCGCCTGTAGCAGGATTAACTGAATCAGAGGTCTCAGCCAGGTTAGTGAAGCAATAAGACTCAACAGAATGAATTTATCTAAGTTCTCCATAGCAAGATTAATGAAGTCCAAAGGCTTTAAGAGAATAATGGAGTATGATGCCCTGTAGGATCAGCGGGTTCTGAAAACCTGTAGGAGAATTACTGAATCTTGAAGATCCACAGTAGCAGTAATCAAGTCAGAGGAATCTCTTCATAACTAATATATTCAGGGCCAAACAACAATGCAACTATAAAGAATTTACTCTTTTCAGGATTGTCTAAGCTATGGGACCTAAAAGTATTAACCCACAAAAGATTTAATGAAACTATGACCCCTCACTTCCTGGCCAGGTGTGGCCCCAAATAATTAAATCTGGCAATATGAAATGCATTCAGAAATATGCTTGAATCATAAGGGGACAGCAGATGTATTATCCTATTACAGATATCATTATCACATACCTTTTTAACTTAATAGAATGTTGCAAAAACTTGTGTCATTTAAAACATGTCAAAACAAGAAAATCTGCTATGGTTGCCCCCTCCTTAATCAGGGGACCCATATCTCAATGAGCTCAGCATTTGCAGGTGATTAATACAACCCACAGAGCTGTGAACAACCTCACAATAGTGGGTCAAAATATTTTTCAAGAAACTGGCATCATTAGCCTTTCATATTCTCAGTTTAACAATCATTTTGTCCCTCCAAACTCAGAAATGAGATTTGTTTTTCTCTTGACTTTACCTTATCCCCTCTGACAGAGCTCGTGTTCTGTCATCTTTCTAAGTAATAGGATTTTAATTTTTCCTTTTTCGATCCCAGATTGTTGAAGCATAATTTAAATCCCTTAATGGCACTGTAATTCCTAAAACCATAGGTAGACATTAACCAGTTTTTGCTGTGAAAGGGAAGCTTTGATCCCTAGTGGGGTAACTTGGTTAACAAGCATTAAACAATAAATAAAGCTGTAATGGATTGGTAGTACGGAACACTTGTGCATTCTCTCACCACATCTGTCAAGGAAAGCTGTTTCTTTAAATATGTAACACATGTCAGATGTTAATTTCCAATAGCTTGTGGGCTGGTATGCACACATTATTTTGCTGCAATTATCTGGCCTCACACAGCGGACTACTTATTACAGTGAGAAAAGCAAATGCAGGTGTGACCCACAGGCCAGGCAGCTGGCCTTTAGGTTTTATTGGAGTGGATTTGGATGTTTTCAAGAGAACAGCACTCAGCCTCTTCCTAAGCAGGCCATTAAATTTCACCACAAAATACCCCTTCCTGTCACTTCTGACTATGGGAAAGCAGCATCCATGTAAACACATTACACCTGCTGCTCCCTGCAGCTAGATGTGCAACCCAATAATAACCCTTTTAGCTGTCAAAAATATAGAGTGCTGGTCTTGTAGAATCTCTGCACTTTGTCCAGAAATACAAAAGCAGTTTGGAACATTTTCTTTGATTTCAGACTACATTTAATCCCATGTTTTCCATTTTTGTCTCATTATGGAGTATATTATCTCTTAAAATGCAGGTTGAATTATTGCTTTATCAGTGACCGTGTTGTATTTTTTATGTATAACCTTCCATATCATGCTAAAAATCAAGTATTTGCTCTATGCGACATTCACTTATTAAAAGTGGGTAAATAAGTAAGTAAATTAAGTAATTAATTATACATTATGGAAAAGTATCATTCAGAGAAAACAAAATGGTTATATTTGGCAGTTTCTATGTAACTAATTCTTTATTAGATGAGCTTTCTTAATGAGTTTAATGTTACATTTGCCACATACAATTGCATAACAGTTAAACTGTCTGTTAGTAAACAGCAGTGTGAGATTATCAGAACCAGTCAGATGTTGATACAGTTAACAAAGAGCAAAATAACTGTAGGTTCTGATCCCATACTAAGAGTAAGCTTATAGCTACAATGTTTTTCCCCCTTCACTACAGGAAGGATAAAGCACTGTTACAGCCCATGACATTTTAGATTAGGTAGTAAAATGGAGTTCATTCTACTGTTTCTATTGTCAGTTTCTACTTGTATTTTGACAGAGCTAAATGTCAATGGCAATGTTAGCAGAAAAGGTAGGGGACTTTGCTACTGTTATACAAAATGCTTGCCTTCTCATAAAGATGTCTTATGCAGTTATGCAAGTCTCTATGTTGTACCAAAAGGCTTACACTCAATGCAACTCTTAATTGGAAGTCTGATAATATCTGTAAAGTGATTTCTAATATACTGTTTTAAGTACTTAATAAATATGTTTCTAAATGTAGTAAATGTAGTGTAGTTAACCTTTAAACAAGATGTAGTCTGGGAGTATAGTTTTCACTTCCAAGTCACTGGTTCCTGTGATCGTGTTTAAAATTAAACTTATGTTACCTAAACTACCTAAATAAACTTCAAACATGCTTCACTTTTGTGTCATGTACCATTAATATTGTAGTTTTTAATAATGTATTCAGATATATTTCAATATATTTTTGACCTAGAGTGTGAATGATTGTAAATCTTTCTGATATATTTTTTCAGAAGGCCTGACTGAAGTTAGTGGATCTGGGAGTGACTGTCTGCGGGCTGGGGAATCTTGTACCAATGATCCCAAATGCAGCCCAAAGTTCCGAACTCTTCGACAGTGCATAGCAGGCAATGGTGCCAATAAGCTGGGGCCCGGGGCCAAGACCCAGTGTAACAGTACAGTGATGGCTCTGTTGTCAAGCCCGTTATATGACTGCAAGTGTAAACGTGGCATGAAGAAGGAGAAGAACTGCCTTAGCATCTACTGGAGCATCCACCAGACATTAATGCAAGGTGAGAAGTCATCAGCTTGTTACTCTCGTTTGCCAGAATTGTCCCACCCTGCTTTGATAACAAATAAAATACTATCATCAGAGTTACTGTCTGCAGATGAAATGTTAAATAAAGACTCTGCCTTCATGTTATATCATTGAATAACACAATCCTATTAAAACATGTGCGTTTGATTTCATAATTATATAATTTCTAGAAAATAAAATGCCTCTATTCCTCATATGCTTTATAGAACATAGTTCATCAGCATCTGATTAAGAGTCACCAAATTTGACTCAAGGGATATTTTCCCCTTATAGTAGCATTTGTTGTTTCCACCATAAAGAGGTATAATAAATTATAGATTATATTTATTTTATTTCTTCACTGCAGAAATTTTGACTTGAAAATAATTCACTCTTGTAAAGCATCTGGGTTTCATTATAGTGATTAATGATTTTTTTAATGATTTTAGGATGCCCAGCTCTTTTTGCAAAATAATTGCCTTTATTTCCTGCAAGATAAGGTTCTTGTAGTATATGCAGTGTGTACATTTATTTACCTGTGCACAGAACATCTTCGTACATAAGGACTGAGAATGCCAGTTGACCACCAGGTGCTGTTAGTAAAAGATGCAGAGATTAGCAGATCTAGAGTTCCTGTACATATAAATGGTTTACTCTGAATGTACATTTAAGGCAGTTGCATAACAAATGGCAAAGAGGCTGATTCATAGCTGTAAGAGTCACTCACACTTGTACATTTGAGAAGCAGAAGAAAATCGACAAAACATAAACTAGTAAAAAACACTGCTAAATGTGTAACTTGTCAATGTTTACTGGTATTTTAAGTGCTTTTATGATAAGTGCTTTTGACTTAGTCAATAAAATACTTCTTCAGATAAAAAAAACATATCAAAATCAGCTTTTTTTAAAGTTCAAAAAGTCACATGACTGACCACCTATATCACCACTTAAAGATTTTTTAAAATGAACCACATCATCCAAAATCAGTCTTTGACTATCAAACCCTAAATTCATCACAACTCTACCAGTAATCAAACATACCTTTTAAAATACATACAGTCAATACAATAAGTGCAATAAATACAGTACTTAATTTGTCCTCATGTGAGAAAACTACCTAATATGAATCTTCAGTTTCAGTAGGAAAGCAGTAGAAGGCACCTCATTTAAACCTGGTGAACTTCCAGAATTTAAATGACGCTGCCAGTATAATTCTTTTTTCTCTGGGTACAAAGCCCAAGGGCCACCTCTTGAATTTGGTACCTTATCCACAATCATAAATTTAAATTCATGACCTGGATATTCACATGTATGTTTATAAAGTACATTTGTTAACTTCTCTTTCCTCATCTCATAAGTATGTTTATATATTTTCTTCTTGAGCTTCCACTCCAATTTCCCCATATAAAATTCAGGGCACATTTGGCATAAACACGTAAATTGTCCAGCACCAAGGAGGTTAGAAGAATATTCAATCCTTTTTTGTGGCAACTCCAAAAGTAAGAGAGAACTGGTTTCAGCAATAGTAATGCATTCTTCAGTGCTGTAACACACAAAAAACATAATTCATTTAAATAATAAAACACATGATAAGAGTCATCTTCCTATTTGTTCATACCAAATTTAACTAAGCTCATTAAGGCCAGGCTTGAACAAAGCACCCAGCCTAACAATCCAACTTGATTATTTTTTTTATTCAAAATGGTATGCCATCCTGCTTTACACATCTTATTGCCCTGGACTTTATCTATAATAGTGAAGTTAAATCTAGCAGTGGTATGGGTCATTGTATGTTTGAATAGTGAATTAGACATTCTTTTGTTTCTAATGTCACTGAGGTGTTCAGTTATAAGAAACCTCAGTGGCCGAGATGTTTGTCCCACATAAAAGGCGGAACAAAAACAGGTTGCTAGATATATGACCCAGTCACTGCTACAATTTCCAAAAGACCGGATCTATCTTAGAGGTGTTACTGCTGGTGAATTCTTTAGTCTTTAAAACATATGCACATGCAGAACAGTGACCACAAGAAATACTACCCACCAATTTGTCACCAAATAATGTGATCTGCTGTTTAGGACGAATGTTTATAATGGGTAAAATGAGAGCTGAGTGTGGGACCTCTACAATATGAAAATAAACATTGAGATGATAATAGTTCAGATAATCTTTCACTGGCCAATAGTATGTCCCAATGGTTGTCAATAATCTGTCTGAAAGTGTTGATGTTGCATCCAAAAGAGGTGACCAGGAGTATGGGTTGAGGTGGATGTCTATCCAAATTGTTAGGGGTATGTTGATATTCCAAGAGGCTCACTCTAGATTGTTCTGAGGTAAATGAATAAGCCATATTTATGTTATGAGCATGATAGCCCTTACTAAGAAACTTATTGACTAGATCCTGTTGCTGTAATGAAAATGCATGCTCAGTGGAGCAGATGCATTTAATCCACAAAAACTGGGACTTGGGGATGTTGTGTCGAGGATGATGACTTGTTGCATGAAGCAGGGTATTGAATTGGGGAAATTTAAAGAATACTTCAGTTCTAAGCATGTGATCACTCTCTAGGATGACACTCACATCCAAAAAGGTAATTCTATTGTAATTCCAATTCAATTCAATGTAAAGTGAATATCCCACTTGTTTACATTTAAATATTGTATGAATTCTTGTACATAAGTCACATCTCCTCTCCTCACCATCCAACAATCAATCAAGTACCGCCGCCAAATATCCAATTCATCCAAAAATATATTGTGGCTGGCATCATAAATAAGTTGTTCTTCAATGTACCCGATGAACAAATCAGTATAAATGGGGGCAAAAGAGGCCCCCATACCAGTCCCTCTGACTTGCCAGTAACATTCACCATGGAAATAGAAATCATTCTTTGTTAAAATATGTTCAGTTAAACAAATTAGTAAGGTGTTAAACCCAGGAGTGTATATGTCAGTTTTATCCAACCAAAAATGAATGGCTTCTAGACCAGCCCAATGGGGAATGGTATATAAAGCAGTGATGTCCAATGTACATATCAGCCAACCAGGATCCAACTGAGTATTACTGATGATCTGAAGAAACTGTGTACTATCTTTAATCCTTGCTCTAACCATGGGTAGTAATGGTTTTAATATTCAGTCAAAAAGACTGATAAAGGTTCTGTCAAAGACCCCCTGCCCGATACGATTAATCTCCCTGGTGGTTGGGTTGGATGTTTATGTATTTTGGGAAGTAAATATAAGTATTGGAATTGTGGATGAGGTACAGTAAGTTGAAACCCAACTTTTTCACTAATGATACCTTCCTCCTGGGCCAGTTTTAAAAATTGATCAATCTCTTTTTTAAATTTGAAAGTTGGATCCAGTGGCATGTCCATATATAATTGGTCATTGGATAGTTGTCATTCTGCCTCAACTAAATACGTGGACCAATCCATGATGACAACCCCCCTCCCTTTATCTGCTGGTAAAATTACCAAGTAATGGCTGCTACTAAGTTTGGTCAGAGCCTGTTGTTCCTGCTTAGTAAAATTGTGTTTAATGTTACTGTGTACATTTTTATTAAAATGTAGATCTTTGATAACACATTCTTTAACTATGCAAACATGTTTATCCATAGGTGGCATGAAATTGGATTTATGAATGTGAAAACCAGTAAATCTTTGAGCCTGGACATTTCCTAAAAAAAATAGTTTCAGATTCAGTATTCTACAAAATTCATTAACATCATTAACAAATGCATCTTCATTGACAAAAAAACCTGGGACAAAATTTAGACCCTTGTTGAGTAGATTTATTTCAATATCAGACAAAGCCTGAGTAGATATATTGTGCACATTATTGTTAACATTTAGTGGGGTAGAATCATGTCCAAAAGTTGTTGAATACTGCCTACTTGATCAATGTTTTCTACCACCTCTGTGCCTCTTCCCCTTAAAGGGTCAGTGCTGGGCCTTCTCTTGGCAATGGGTGACTCCTGGGAGGAAGTCAATTCTACACCAGCAGCAGACGAAGATTCATCTCCTGAGGTACCCCCATGACCATTCCCCTTATTCCTTAATATTGACCTGGGTCTTTTCCTTTTGCTAACATGTTTATTATACCCTTGGTCCTGAAATCTGACATTCTTTTGTATACCAAAAGGTTTCCCTGTATAATAATCAGAAATGTCATGATTAAACTTCTGCATCTTCTTCTTTTTTAATTGTTGTTCTAAAGCAGCTAGATTTTAGCCAATGAATTAAGATGTTTAATACAAAAAGGTTCCCCTTCATAACATGTAACCTCATCACAATTATGTCTGACTTCCCCAATACATTGATCAATAGTTCTCTCATAATACGAAATAAGAGCATCTACAAAATCCATAGATGCCTTATGCTGGGCCTGAACCCAATCTTGTGATAACTTGTCATCCACCTGGCTTAATAAAAGTTGAATCTGAACCCTTAGTCCACGTGGGGTAATGTCTTTGAATTTGTAGGCCTTTAAAAGTTTCAGATGCCAAATATTGGACCTCAGGGTCCTCATGTTTTTGATGAGTTTCTGAAAGAGTGTACCACAAATGCCGTCAGGGTCTGTAACACCCATAGTGGAATTATCTAAACCCGGATACCTCAACCCAAAAACTTCCAAATCATCCCTGTCTGCAGAGAGGCCCTCCAATAGTTTGGAAAGATCTATTTTGTTGATCCCCTGTATATCACAAACTCGGTTATTAATACTATCAAAACTTCTTACAACAAACAATGAACAATTCAAATGTAATTGCTAAATGTGCCCCTTAAACAGGACAAAAATAGAAGAAAAGACACTAGAAAGGTGGAAAAATTTATCACTTAAATAAAAAATATGTAGCCTAGTTCACATAATTGAAAGGTCGACAGTATCAGGGAAGCTGAATGTCCAAGTTATCCCCAGACCTATAAGGAATGACTACCAATAATAAACTCAGTTGACTCAGTATGTATATATTCGAAAGCACCACTGATATAGGTGCCCATCACTAGAGCTGCAACAGAAAATCAATATGGAGGATAAACCCCTGATTAACTGGATGCCCCTTACACACTAATAAAAGAAATGGAGCTGTTGTAGGTCAAAATCTGACACTCTTAGTTAGAGACTATAATGGCCGACCTTCGTCTCTGCCTTTAATAATGAAGAAAACACAACAGCTCACTCCAAGTATTAGAGCCAGGTGGATTACAAGTTATCACAAGATTGGGTTCAGGCAGTATTCAACAACCTTTGGACATGATTCTACCCCACTAAATGTTAACAATAATGTGCACAATATATCTACTCAGGCTTTGTCTGATATTGAAATAAATCTACTCAACAAGGGTCTAACTTTTGTTCCAGTTTTTTTTTTGTCAATGAAGATGCATTTGTTAATGATGTTAATGAATTTTGTAGAATACTGAATATGAAACTATTTTTTTCAGGTAATGACCAGGCTCAAAGATCTGCTGGTTTTCACTTTCATAAATCTAATTTCATGCCACCCATGGATAAACATGTTTCCATATTTAAAAATGTGTCCTCAAAGATCTATATTTAAATAAAAATGCACACAGTAACATTAACACAATCTTGCCAAACAGGAACAACAGGCTCTGACCAAACTTAGTAACAACCATGACTTGGTAATTTTATCAGCAGATAAAGGGGGGGTTGTCATCATGGATTGTTTCATGTATTTAGCTGAGGTAGAAAGACAACTATCCAATGGCCAATTCTATATGCACATGCCACTGGATCCAACTTTCAAATTTAAAAAAGAGATTGATCAATTTTTGAAATTGGCCCAGGAGGAAGGTATCATTAGTCAAAAAGTTGGGTTTCAACTTACTGTACCTGACCCACAATTTCAGTACTTATATTTACTGCCCAAAATACATAAACATCCAACCCAACCACCAGGGAGATCAATCATATTGGGCAGGGGGTCTTTGACAGAACCTTTATTGGCCTTTTTGACTGAATATTTAAAACCATTACTACCCATGGTTAGAGCAAGGATTAAAGATACTACACAATTTCTTCAAATCATCAGTAATACTCAGTTGGATCCTGGTTGGCTGATATGTACATTGGACGTCACCACTTTATACACCAACATTCCCCATTGGGCTGGTCTAGAAGCCATTCATTTTTGGTTGGAAAAAGCTGATATATACACTCCTGGGTTTAACACCTTACTAATTTGTTTAACCGAATGTTTTCTATTTCCATGGTAAATTTTACTGGCAAGTCAGAGGGACTGCTATGGGGCCCTGTTTTGCCCCCATTTATGTTGATTTGTTCATCGGGTACATTGAAGAACAACTTATTCATGATGCCAGCCACAATATATTTTTGGATGAATTGGATATTTGGCGGCGGTACTTGGATGATTGTTGGATGGTGTGGAAAGGAGATGTGACTTATGTACAAGAATTCATACAATACTTAAATGAAAACAAGTGGGGTATTCACTTTAAATTGAATTTGGATTACAATAGAATTACCTTTTTGGATGTGAGTGTCATCCGAGAGAGTGATCACATACTTAGAATTGAAGTATTCTGTAAATTTCCCCAGTTCAATACCCTGCTTCATACAAGTCGTCATCCTCGACAGATCATCCACAACATCCCCAAGTCCCAGTTTTTGGGATTAAATGCATCTGCTCCACTGAGCATGCATTTTCATTACAGCAACAGCATCTAGTCAATAGGTTTCTTAGTAGGGGCTATCATACTGATAACATAAATAATGCTTGTTCATTTACCTCAGAACAATCTAGAGCAAACCTCTTGGAATATTAACATACCCCTAACAATTTGAATAGACATCCACCTTAACCCATATGCCTGGTCACCTCTTTTGGACGCAACATCGACACTTTTAGACAGATTATTGACAACCATTAGGACATACTGTTGGCCAATGAAAGATTATCTGAACTATTATCATCTCAATGTTTATTTTCATATTGTAGAGGTCCCACACTCAACTCTCATTTTACCCATTATAAACATTCATTCCCCCTCCAGTACACAGCAGCTCACATTATTTGGTGACAAATTGGTGGGTAGTATTTCTTGTGGTCACTGTTCTGCATGTGCATATGTTTTAAAGTCTAAAGAATTCACCAGCAGTAACACCTCTAAGATCGATCCGGTCTTTTGGAAATTGTAGCAGTGACTGGGTCATAGATCTAGCAACCTGTTTTTGTTCTGCCTTTTATGTGGGACAAACATCTCGGCCACTGAGCTTTCATATAACTGAACACCTCAGTGACATTAGAAACAAAAAAATGTCTAATTCACTATTCAAACATACAATGTCCCATACCACTGCTAGATTTAACTTCGCTATTATAAAGTCCAGGGCAATAAGATGTGTAAAGCAGGATGGCATAACATTTTGAATAAAAAAAATAATCAAGTTGGATTGTTAGGCTGGGTGCTTTGCTCAAGCCTGGCCTTAATGAGCTTAGTTAAACTTGGTATGAACCAATAGAAAGATGACTCATCATGTGTTTTATTATTTAAATGAATTATGTTTTTTGTGTGTTACAGCACTGAAGAAGGTATTACTATTGCCGAAACCAGTTTGCTCTTATTTTTGGAGTTGCTACAATAAAGGATTGAATATTCTTCTAACCTCCTTGGTGCTGGACAATTTTTGTGTTTATAATTCATTTGGTATAGTCCGTGTACCTTGTTGTACTTGCACATTTGGCATAAAGCCATATACACTATTCCCTTTCTATTACAGTTATACCTCCCTTTTATTTTAAATTCTTGGTTTTTAATCCTGAATATTTCCCCCATCTTAATATACTTACAACAATTGCAACAGCTACATGTATTGTGTACACTTTCAATATTATTTGTCATGGATTCAAAGACATTTTTAAAATTTGATCCTTTCTTATAGACAATTGCTGGTCTTTCCCCACCTTTTCCTTCACTATATTGTCTTTATCCATTATAATCATTTTTTTCCAAATACCCCAATTAATAAGGTCACTGTCCATAGAAAAAGCAGTAATAAGTGATCTGTTGTATGCCTTCTAATTATTTATTGATTTTTGTAGGAGAGAATATATATATGTATATATATATATATATATATATATATATATATATATATATATATATATATATATATATTCTTTTCTTTTATTTATTATCTCAAACATTCAGATGTTAATGAATATATCTGGATACCCTCTTTTTCTAAGCATATCTCTCAATAAATAACATTCTTCCAAAAAATGTTCTTCCAGTGATACTATACATGCTGCCCACACAAACTGTCCCTTGACAACTGTTTTTTTTTTGGGGGGGTTTTTTGTGTTAAAGGGTGAAGCTACTATAGTAAAAAATGCATTTGATTAAGTTGGCTTTCTATAGGTTTTAGATATATACCTTTTATTGTCCTCATCTTTAGCCAACAAAACATTCAGATATGCAGTATGTTTCTCCCCCACTTTATACATGAAGTTTAAAAAATGGTTGTGTTGTTTATGTAATCCAGAAACTGGGGTATCTTATCTTTACCATATTTCCATACAATACTTATGTCATCAAGGTATCTTGTGTATAAACACCATGGCTCTACAAACTCACTGTTAAAAAAATTGTCTCCCATTCAATCATAACTATATTTGCAAGTAATAGCCCACATGCAGACCCCATAGTTACACCTTTTTGTTGCAAAATATATTGGCCCTGAAAGTAGATATAATTATTTTTTAAGGGTTCCTATCATGTGATCGAAAATTGTAAACGGTGAATGTGTATTGAGCTAATCCGATTGGTCGAAACATCACGCGCATAACACGGAAATTGCTGTAGGAATATTTTCCCTTTACTTCAATGCAGTGTGATCTCGGAGTAGGAATATTTAAGTAGCAGGGATGTGGGGGGTGCAGGGAGGCTTGTCCCCCTGCCTACAGCGTTTAGGTAAGTATAGTTTTTTATTTTTTTTATTATATTTTCGAAATTTCAAACATCGTTCATATGGTGTCGACCATATGGTGTTCAATGTTTGAAACTTATGAAAATATAACATAGACCCATTTTTAACACTGTATCCAGCATTTTTTCATGAAGAGTAATTTTCTCTTAAGACACCTCATTTTTGAATGAGAATTCAGTAAACCATTAAAGTCCAAAATCTTGTGGGATTACCATAAATAAATCTTTACATCTATAATTAAGAAAATAAACTCATCATCTTATTCTAGGCTGTTGCATTTCTTTAAAAAAATCCCATGAATCTTTACACACATGTTGTTCTTATTATACATATTTTTTTAGTTTTTCATCCAAAACCTTGGGTATTGGGTAAGCAGCAGATCCACAGGTATCTACAGTTGGACACATATGGGAATTATTCAAATTTGTATGAATTGTTGGTACTCTGAACATAGTGGGTACCACTGGATTCCCCACATTCAAGTACTTAAATTCATCAATGTTAATTTGTTGCTGTAATAATCATTAAATAGTACCTGGATCGAATATTTAATTCATTTTTGATAGTTGCCTATAAGTTTCTTCAACTAGAATATTGGGCTTCATTATTCTAATATTATTCTAATATAAAAGTTCTTAAAAATCCAACATTTTATTTTCTTCCATAGTTATATTCTAATCACAACATCTTTTTTCATTTCCCAAAACATATCTAAGATCCAATTCACATATTTTCTGAAATAATTGTAATACTAGATATAACAGGGTGTTAAAATACTTGGGACTGGTAAATTTGAAACTTCCATAGTTGCATCATTAAACATGATATTAATATTCAGTTTTCTCACAAAAAGTTTTAAATCCATAATAGTATTAGCTACACTGGTTTTCCCTGTAGGCACAAATGAAAGCCCCTTCACAAACAAGTGCACGTATTGTGTATCAAAAAGACATGAACTCAGATTAAATACTTTAAAATCCCCAACCTCAACAGTCACCATGGTACACAATTGTTCATCAAATAAGCTATTATCCCCTTCAGTTCTGATCAAAGCCCTTATTTCCAACTCTTCCTCATTGCACCCTGATTCCACCAACCTTGTTCTTGATTTTGGGAAAAAGGGGCAACAAAAAATTGGCTCCCTCTCCATTGTTCCCTCTGATCCTTCTGTTTTTTTTCTTTCAACTGCTCTGAGCAGTGCAAAAGGGGGACTCCAAGGATAGTTACTATTGTTCATCACCCCATTAGTTGTATAACTTTCATTCCTAGTGTTATAATGTGGCTCATGTGGATACTTTTTACCCTATCTCTGTGACTCAGATGGAGTAGGATAAGGTTTTTGATTAATCATTTTTGCTCCTCTCCACCTTTCCAATTTTTGAATCTTAGAAATTTCCTCATCAATCTTTGAAAATATGTGAGAATGCCCTAATTTATATTGTTCAAAATACGTCACTCATAATAACAGTATCCAATACCGTGATGTCTGCAGTTTACTCATTGATCAATTTAACATTGTGTTTTACCAACAGTTCCATATACTTACACCCATGCCTATCAAAAAGTGCTAGTAAGTCTTTATGAAGTAATACATTTTCTACCAGGCCAGTGTGGGAAATCTCTACATCCTCAGGCCTTTTGGAACTCTATTGGTTTTGATAGACTCTGAGAAATACTCATTCTCCAATTGTAATTTTAGGACTTTTAACAGTTTGTATTTATACTCACTCAGGTACCCATTTAGACTCATAGCATTATTCCATTGCTCTGTTATGAATTCTGTTTTCCGCTACAGCCACATGTTAATGCCTTGCACCTTACAGCTGTTTAAATAGCCGCTCAGTTCATTCATGGAGAGTTGAGGAGAAACATTGTTACGCATTGTAATTGGTGGTACATCAGTCATCATAGCTTGTTGATTTACAGTCACATCCATCCCATTTCCTTCCGCAATCTGTAGTATAGTTGGCAAAATGTAATCCAGTCTTTGTCAGACTTGTTGCACCAGTAATGTAAGGTTCTCCACAGTTCTAAACAGTTCATTTACATATGATGTGGGAGTCCAATGGTTTACTCAATTTCTATTAAAAAATGGGGTATTTCAAGAGAAAATTAATGTGTATGAAGAAATGCTGCATACATTGTTGAAAAATAACTATATCTACTTTGAGGGCCAATATTTTTTGCAAAAGAAAGGTGTAGCAATGGGGTCTGCATGTGGGAATTTATTTATAAATACAGTTATGATTGAATGGGAGCGGATTTTTTTGTTTAACAATTAGTTTGTAGAGTTACGGTGTTTATACACAAGATACCTTGATGACATAAGTATTGTATGGAAAGATGATAAAGGTAAGATACCCCAGTTTCTGGATTATATAAACAACACAACCAGTTTCATGAGTTTCCCATATGAAATGGGGGAGAAGCATATTGAGTATTTGGATGGTTTGTTGGCTAAAGATGAGGACAATAAAAGGGCATATATCTAAAATCTATAGAAAGCCAACTTACTCAAATGCATTTTTACACACTAGTAGCTCCCACCCATTAATGCACAAAAAGCAGTTGTCAAGGGACATTTCATGCAGGCAGCAGGCATGATTTCAATGGAAAAACATTTTTGGAGAAATGTTATTTATTGAGGGATGTGTTTAGAAAAAGAGGGTATCCAGATATATTCATTAATAACTTAACATTCAAGGTAATAAATAAAATAAAAAATAATTAGTTTGCCCTTATTTAGATTGCAGATATAATAAATAAGGAATCAGAAACAGGCTCTCCCACAAAATAAAAAAATAATTGGAAGAAAGGAAAAGAGTATGAATATTAGAGTTCATTTATTACTACTTTTTCTATGGACAGTAACCTTATTAATTGGGTTATTCAAAAAAATTGGATTATAATGGATGAAGACAATGAAGTGAAGGAAAGGGGGAGAGCTCAATAAATATATATAAGAAAGGATCAAATTTTTAAAATTTATTTGAATCGATGACAAATAATATTGAAATTGGACATTGTATAATGAATAAATGTGGCTGTTGCAATTATTTTAAGTATATTAAGATGGGGAAAATATTTAGGATTAAAAAACAATAATTTAAAGTAAAAGGGTGGTATAACTGTAATACAAAGGGAATAATGTATGTGGCTTTATGCTAAATGTGCCCTGAAATTTATGTGGGAAAATGGAGTGGAAGCTCAAGGAGACAATATATGAACATACTTATGAGATGAGGAAAGAGAAGTTAACAAATGTACTTTATAAACATACATGTGAATATCCAGGTCATGAATTTAAATTTACAGTTGTGGAAAAGGTTGTGCCAAATTCAAGAGCTGGCCCTTGGGCTTTGTAACTAGAAAAAAAAAGAATTATAGTGGCAAATTTGTTAAAATTCTGGAGGTTCACCAGGTTTAAATGAAGTGGCTTTTATTGCTTGCCTGTTGAAACTGAAGACTCATATTAGATAGTTTTCTCACATGGGGACAAATTACGCACTGTAGTCATTGTATTTATCAATTTATCACATTGATTATATTTTTTTAAAGGTGTGTTCCATTATATGTGTAGTGATGAATTTATGGTTTGATATTTAAAGATTGATTTTTGGATTATGTGGTTCTTTTTTAAGAAATCTTTAAGTGTTGACATAAGGTGGTCGGTTATGTGACTTTTTAGAACTTTCAGCTGATGGAGATACATTTTTATCTGAAGAAGTCTTTACTGAATAAAATGAAAGCACTTATCCTGTCTTTAATAAAATACCAGTAAATAGTGATGAGTTACACATCTGGCAGTGTTTTTTTACATTTATGAAGCAACATAAATTAGCAAAAAGGTTTAACTGTCTGGGAATTGGGAACATATGTTCAAGAGGGAAAAAATAAACTGAGATTGGGCAACTGTCCAGTGTTCCTCATTTTGACCTACTGGACTGGCATAGTCCTCAATAATTCAAGAACAAATCTCAACAGAATCAGGGACAAATCCAGCAATAATGAGGGACAATTACAATTAGTAATATTAACTTGAGACCTTGACAGAATAAGAGAATGTAAATTAATATACATGTTATGAAGAATAAAGTCTGTAACTGTAATTGCTGTCATAATTTATTAAGTGTAAATTCATCACATTTTCTCCAAAATTCACCCATTTTAGAGGGATCAAAATGGACAGAGAAAAAGTTTGAATTAAAATCAGGCAGCTCCCTGTAAATCACAGGAATTCAAGAAGTTTGGGGACTGGAATGTAATATTTATCTTTTCGAAATTGCTGCTGCTGTAATATCTCACAAACCACAGGATTGTACCAAGAGTTACATAAACTTTGCTGACAAGCTACTGACTGAAACTGAATGTGAACATGCCCATACAAATAGAACATCTCTTAGCCTGGATTTAGGATTACAAGATTTTAACCACAAGAAAGGAGGTTTATGTTAATTACAGGTCACACTTTACTGATAACTGTTCTTTGCCAAAGAAATGGGTATCCATGCTGATGTGTGCTTGCAGTCCTAGTACCTACCTGTTCTTAAGGGACCCTTTAACAGAATAGAATAGAATAGAATAGAATAGAACAGAATAGAATAAAATACAAAGAAATAAAGCAACATGATAATGCCAATGGACACTCAACATACATATGATGATCCTGACAAACCACCAGCCATGGATTCTAAAGTTGGAAAGTACATTTCCTTTGCAGTGCAGTCTTCCATATTGTGAAAAGGAAACCAGGAACAACCCAGTGCTGTAACAAGTGTATAAATTAGTTGCAAATGCATAGTCCAGGGATACATCCCGTGGCACCTGATTTTTCTGCTAGAGAAGAACAGCTACCTGCATGTCAAGAAACCATACTATGGGATCCATAATTGTCATTCTTGCTTAACTACATTCCAGAGTGTAAGCTATAGTGAGTGCGAAATGGACCAAAATACACAACTGATTGCACACCTAAATTATTGGTTGTGTCTATGGCTGTATCATGGTAACATATGTCTTCTAACAGTGTGAGCCCTTTTGGTTGTTCATTGTGTTTCTAATCATGCTAGATGCATACTCACAATGTCCATAAATGATCTGCATGGAGTTAGTGACAAGGAAAAAATAATTTCATTGCCAGTAACAATGTGTGCAAAAAAAAAAAAATCAGTGCCTAAAACATTGCTAGTGGAAATTGTCCACAAGTCAGTTGAAAAGAATTTGGCATTTAGGAAGCCAAATATTATTAAACGTGTCATATCTACACTTACTCATGCAGCATATGTGAAATGCATGGAAACTTTGTGGAAATAATTGAAAAAAGTCTTTTAAAGAAATGTCCCCTTGTGGTGAGCCTTTGCAATGCAAGAAAGGTATTTTTTCTTTGCTTATCATAAATCCATATGCAGAACCATTAATAGTACACCAGTGATGTTGCTGTTGAAAAGAAAAATTTGTTCCAAAACGGAGTTTGATTAATGAGACGCACAAGAACAGCTGAGCAAAACACTATGGGCCAGAGTCAAAAACACATACACTAGGTCTGCGCTATGTGTACACAATCTGTATTAAAGAACATCCCTACCACATTTTTTCAGTTTACTAGTCACTCAGAAAGATTATACTTAGTGTACATGTAGCCTGTACTTTGTGGTAACCTTGATGCATCCCATCAGTATTTAAAGCTGCAAGAAAGCCAATAAGAAAACTGAAATTAGGGGGAAGAAGGTGTGAGTTAAACTTGTGTTGTCTGTTCACTCAGAATGATGTACACTTAGTGTACACTTAGTATAGGCATTAATGAATTCCAGGGCATGTAAGTATAAAAGTGAGAGGCAGCTTGTTGTCATGGGGCAGAGACCACTAAGCACAGAATATAAGAATAGCAAATGCCAAATGGACCAAATTATTTTAAGGATGTGTCCCCCCCCCAGGGTACAATGTTAATGTAAAATAGCATGTCCTGGAGAAGACATGTAAGCAAGTTAAGAAATGCTCCACAATCACATGGCCAACAGGTAGTTACAAAACAACAAAGTGTGGGAAAATTGCATCAAATTCAAGATAGTAACATGGAATTGATTATTGCCACATCGTGGATGGTGGATACAACTTACAAAATACCACCTTCAGGACATATGTGTGACAGGAGCAGCAATAGAAAAATGACAGATGACCAGGACTATTTTCTGGAGAAAATGATCTGCAAGTTTAACACCCCCAAGAGAGGTGACATACCAGAGTGATGACCATAACCAGTTCCAGAATGTTATGATTAAGACCTATTTTAAAAACACAATATTCCCACAACATGATTTAGGTTGAAGCAGAACCTTATATATACTAATAGAGAGTTCAAGAAATTGAGCTACTGTTGGCCGAAGGAGGAAAAGAGGGGGATGGCATGATGAAGGTATGTAGAGTTGTATAAAAGTTTGGACACTAAGGAGGGAGAAAAGGACCTGTACCGCTGGCTAGACAGAGAGACCGAGCTAGTAAAGATGTATAGCAGGTAATGGTGATAAAGGATAATGAGGGAAACATACTCACAAGCAAGGAGAGTGTGTTGAGTAGATGGAAAGAGTACTTTGAGAGGTTGATGAATGAAGAGAATGAGCGGGAGAGAAGGTTGGATGATGTGCGGATAGTGAATCATGAAGTGCAGTGGATTAGCTAGGAGGAAGTAAGGATAGCTATGAAGAGGATGAAGAACAGAAAGACTGTTGGTCCAGATGACATTCCTGTGGAAGCATGGAGGTGTTTAGGTGAAATGGCAGTGGAGTTTTTAACTAGATTGTTTAATGAAATCTTAGAAAGTGAGAGGATGCCTGAGGAATGGAGAAAAAGTGTTTTGGTATGATTTTTAAGGGAGGTGATGATTAGTGATCAGCAGTATGGTTTCATGCCAGGAAAGAGCACTACAGATGTTTGCTCTGAGAGTGTTGATGGAGAAGTACAGAGAAGGTCAGAAGGAGTTGGATTGTGTCTTTGTGGATTTAGAGAAAGCATATGACAGGGTGCATAGAGAGGAGTTGTGGTATTGTATGAGGAAGTCGGGAGTGTCAGAGAAGTATGTAAGAGTGGTACAGGATATATACGAGGGTAGTGTGACAGCTGTGAGGTCTGCAGTGGGAGTGACGGATGCATTTAAGGTGGAGGTGGCTTTACATCAAGGATCAGCTCTGAGCCCTTTCTTATTTGCAATGGTGATGGACAGGTTGACAGACGAGATCAGACAGGAGTCCCCGTGGACTATGATGTTTGCAAATGACATTGTGATCTATAGTGAGAGTAGGGAACAGGTGGAGGAGACCCTGGAGAGGTGGAGATATGCTCTAGAGAGAAGAGGAATGAAGGTCAGCAGGACTAAGACAAAATATATGTGTGTGAATGAGAGGGAGGATAGAGGAATGGTGAGGATGCAGGGAGTAGAGGTGGGGAAGGTGGATGAGTTTAAGTACTTGGGATCAACAGTTCAGAGTAATGGTGAGTGTGGAAGAGAGGTGAAGAAGAGAGTACAGGCAGGATGGAGTGGGTGGAGAAGAGTGTCAGGAGTGATTTGTGGCAGTCAAATACCAGTAAGAGTGAAAGGGAAGGTCTACAAGAGGGTAGTGAGACCAGCTATGTTATATGGGTTGGAGACAGTGGCATTGACAAAAAGGCAGGAGTCAGAGCTTGACGTGGCAGAGTTGAAGATGTTAAGATTTGCACTGGGTGTGACGAGGATTGACAGGATTATGAATAAGTATATTAGAGGTTCAGCCCAGGTTGGAAGGTTTGGAGACAAAGCCAGAGAGGCAAGATTACATTGGTTTGGACATGTGCTGAGGAGATATGCAGAGTATATTGGGAAGAAGATGCTAAGGATGAAGCTGCCAGGTAACAGGAAAAGACGGAGGCCTAAGATAAGGTTTATGGATGTGGTGAGAGAGGACATGCAGGTGGTTGGTGTGACAGAGCAAAATGCAAAGGACTGGAAGAAATGGAAACAGTTGATCTGCTGTGGCAACCCCTAATGGGAGCAGCCGAAAAAAGAAGAAGAAGAGAGTTCAAGAAGTGAGAATGAAAGCATTGTTTACACAGAGAAGTGGCAAGTATAGACACTTGGAAGCCTTAATTATTTAGTAAAAAGTTCAAATACCTGATGGCAGTAAAATGCAGACACAGTCCAAGAAAATAAATTCATGAGGTGTCATAGTGATCTAGAATAAAAAAATAAATTTATTCTGAGGTAGGGATGGCAAAGCAGAACAATCTGCCTAGCAAAGTGATCTAAGGACCAATATAAATGGTCTGACATTTATGCTACCAGCGGAGACCATGTTAAATTTGTGTCAAGTAAAGAAGCAGTGTAGCAGAGTTTAGTCTAAATTAATGAGAATGATGTCTCAGGATACAATACTACCTTGTCAGCCATGATAACAGTTTTCAAAAAAGTTCTACGACTTCTTTTATGGTTATAGAAAAACCAGATCAAGGTATAAGGTTACCAATCCTGGTTGAATGCTTTAGATGGGAAGCAGAGGAATGTAGACACAGTCAAGGAGAAATAGGTTTAAAAGTCCTAAGGTAAACCAATGTCCAAGAGCAAAGTGAGGTTTACCAAGCAGAGCAGTCAGTGTAGCACAGTAGAGAAGAAGAAAAAGAAATATGTATAGCATATTGCCTGCAGCAGTTTATTCACTTGTTTGTTAACTCATCTGGAGAACCAATATAAGACCTTTGTAAGCCATGAACAAGGTCATTGGCCAAAACAAAGCACCAATATTACATTGTACAATACCTGCAACAAAGGAAAACATGCAGATGACAAAAACCTGCTGTGCATCATAAAGTATGGTTTCAAGTAGGTTATTTTATGTTTCAAACAATAATTAGTTCTGGATGCAATATCATAGTGATAGCAAATCATGCATAATTGTGGCAGACAGGCTATCAAAGTTTTGCTATAGGAGGAGAAAGAAGAGAAAGAGAGAGAGAGATAGAGTGAGAGAAAGAAGAAAACAAAACAGAAAGATAATAAGAAATATGAATTCTAACCCAAAATGTAAAAAGGTCACACAAACTGTTCAGTAAAAAATGCAAGAAAAACACAGTTAAGCAAGAGTTTTGAAGTATAGCCAAACTATACACTTATACCTTGCCGTGCTGTGAGGTTAATAAAAAGGTAGAAACATGCATGTTCACAGCTAGTGGAGTTTGGCTTTAAGGTATCAAACTATGAAAACCTCTAGCTTAGCTGTGTTTTTCTTGCAGTTTCTACTGAATGGTTTGTCTGTGTTACATTTTTACACATTGGTTTGGATGCTATGTGGGATATTTTGCAGGCATTTTAATGTTCCTGGACATAAGCTGAGCTTAGAGATCATTTGTTTCTGAAGTATAGCCAAGCTGTGCATTTATGCAGTGTTGTGGAGGTTAGTAAAAAGGGTAAAGTATCTATGTCGACAGCTAGTGGGGTTTGTCTTGAATGTAACTATAAAGATTTAAGAAGTAAAAAAAGTCATGCCCATTCATTCAGCTATGTAGCTGAAACAATTGATGTCCTTGAGGGCTCATTTGCATATATCTCAAGGGACTTCATTACAGAAGTTTAAAGTATCACACAATGAAAACTCTAGCTGAGCTAGGTTATTCTTGCAATTTTTAAGAAATATGAATTACTGGACGTTAGTGAGGAGACTGTTAAAGAATAAAAAAGGAATGATTTGTTTGGTAATATCACCAGAAAGTAATTTACATGTTAGCCAGAATGTTACATGGCAGGTAGCAAATTCACTTTTCATGGTTCAGAAATGAACACATTGGTCCAATACATTAATTGCCAGGGAGCTTGGGACTGCTGAGAAGACAACAGTGTGACTCAACTCAAGGAAGCTCCCTCTGCATTACATTTAAAATGAACCACAAGTATTATTCTGAAAGGTCTTGGACTGGCGGTATGGCCCTTGCTGGAAGACTGTCTCAAATAGGTTCAAAGGTTCATAGGTATTTACTAGGGTAACAACTATAAGGGCTTTTTAAAGCCTAGCCATGCATCCCAAATCTCTGACAAGTTGTGATACCCTTGATAAGTGTAAGCAATGGCCTGGGAGATGAACCATTTACATATAGAGACATAAGTGCCAAACCAGTGATGAATTTCTGTTTTCTCATCCAGTTGTCCAAGTTCCACCTGAAATGGATTAGGGAGGAACTCTGCTTCACATGGATGGGGAGCCTGTTCCATAGATATGGTAGTCTCTGGGATACATACCTATCTCTCCAGCAGATTCTATTTATATCACAAGCAAGGTTTAAGTCTTTGAAACATGTAATTCTGGTACTGTTTGTTTTGTGGATATGCAGGAGGTCCATCAGAGTGGGGTCTGACAATGCCAGGCATAGATATCTCCTCAAAGGACTGTAGGAGACAGAATACAGGGATAGGACATTCAGGTGGTCTGCAAAGGACATATTACTTATGCCCTGTATTCTTTTAGTAAGGAAACTCTGTGGACATTCCACTTGTTGGAATGCCTGGTTAGGTACATACCAATTGTACTCAATGATAGGTCTGATGCATGCCGAATACAGTAGAACAATGATTTCCTTGGACTTAGATACCATACCTTTGTTTATAAGCTGCTCACCATAGAATGATTTCCTCACCACTGTAGACACGTGAGATTAGATTACTATCTATGTGTGTCCCTAAGTCCCTGACTACTGGGTCATCTCTAAGGGGTGTGTTGTCAATATGATAGTTACCAGGGATGGATGACTTCCCAAGTGATACTATTATGTATTTCTTGGCATTTAGTTTTAGTCCATGACTCTGACACCAGTTGTTTGTCTGTGTCAGCCCCTCCTGGAGAACGTTTCTGTCAGTGCGAGATTCAATGGCAGCTCCTAATTTGCAATCATCAGCAAATTTAGTCAGCCAGAGACCTCTGACATTGGCCTTGACTTCTGAGAAGTAAATGCCAAAAAGGAGCAGTTCCAAGGACTGATCCCTAAGGGACTCCACTCGTGACTGGCCACTTTGTAGAGGTGGACTCCTCAATTCTAACTTCCTGGATCCTGTCTGTGAGACAGTTGGCTATCCACTGGGTGATATACAGGTTTGTACCTAACCTCTTGAGTTTGTCAGCAATGCCTGAGTGGGTATTGTGTCAAATGCTTTGGCCAGGTCAAGGTAGACAGCATAAATGATTTTGCCCTCATCTATTGCTTTGGTGACCTTCTCAAAGAAGTCCACCAGGTTGAGTAGGCATGGTCTGCTCTTTACGAAACCAAATTTGGTTTGGTCCAGTATTTGGAGATTTACTATATCTCTGCTGATCACCTCTATGATAATTCTTTCCATGGCTTTACATATAACACTAGTAAGACTTATGGGTCTGTAGTTTCCAAGGTCTGTAGATGGCTCACCTTTGTGCAGAGGGATGACTGTTGCCTTTTTCCATTCATGAAGCACAAAGCCTGTTTGGAGGCTACAGTTAAATAATAATTCCAGAGGCCCTAATAGGTCATGTTTAATGCTATTTAGAAGGCATCCTGGAATATTGTCTGGGGCCACTAATGCAGTGTTCTTGGTCACAGAGCGAGCATTAAGGACCTGTTCCCTAGTGATAGTAGGGGGAGTTATATTTGATGATATTTCCTGAGAGAAAGTTGAGGGGGAGAGAGGAGTAAAGCTGGAGCTGAATTTATCAGACAGCAGGTTTGCTATATCTTCTGGCTCAGTATAGGTGGCTCCATTTACAATGAGCTCTACAGACAATTGTGTATTGCCTTTGAGGCTGTGGACATAGCTAAAGAATGCTTTGTGGTTGTCCTTGGCTTGGGAGGCCAAACTTACCTCAAATTTGGCTTTGGTAGACTTTATTTGTCCCCTGAGTTGTTTGTTTAGTTTAATGAGAGTGCTTTTATCCTACTGGGTGCCGCAACTCCTAATTTTTGACATGATTTTTTTCCTCCTGTTGTACATCCAATTGATTTTGTGACTCCACCAGGATGGCTTGTTTTTTTGAGTTAGTTCTGTACTCCTTCCTGGTGGATACAGCTGACCCAAAACAGATATGGCCCTTTTGTAAATGTTTGAATTGATATGGAGGGGTTCAGAGTATGCAGATGCTACTTTGTCTGGACCGAACGTCATAATGGGTATGCTTGAGAGAGATGGCAAATCTGGATGGGGTAGTACATCAAGGATGTTAATTTGATTATGGGTTTACTGAGGCTATGATCGTATGCAAAAGTAAGACAGGAAACACTGGACAATGAGATAGATGCAGTGGTATTCAGTGGCAGGGAAACTCTTTATAAATGTGCCCCTTTTTATCATGAGTATTTGCAAGATGTGGCAGGTTCTTCCAGCTACAGAAGCATTAAGAGACAGTCCATATATTCCAGCAGGGGAAGGAGAACTCCCTTGTTGACAGCAGCCCACGCATCAGAACCATGAAATTTGCCTAGCGTGTAGCAGATTCTTGTTGTGAACTGATCTTTGTTATGCAGCATGTTCAGCTATTCAGTAATGAAAATGTATGAAGTCACCCCAAGATGAAACACACATCTACAGTATGTTCAGGGGAGATTTCATACATCCTGGAGTCATCCTTACAGTGTACAGGGCATTAGTAATATTGTATGTGGGACATGATATACAGTTATGTGGTCATACAGAGTAGGGAGAATTGTGAAGGTAGAATACATGCAATGCAAACCTACTAAACTGCAATGCATGAGGAGCTGGGAACATGTATGTTAAAGATCACTCGGAAAGTGGTGAAACAAAATATAGCATTTGCTTTCCATTTGCCTTTGTAGAGAAGTTTGCTGGTGCTTAGTGGCTGTTCTATTTTTGCATAAATATTTTTTTATGTGAAAAATAGGACTTCAAAGAAGTTTTACTTCAGAGCCAATAATGCCCGCCTTTCTGCTGTGCTGCTGTAATGGGCATAACTTAGTGATGTCTTCTCTGGGTGGAAGCTTTCATGTCTTAGCGTCTAGACTCCATTAAATTAAAAAAGTAATATAAATGGTGTTGGCGTACCCACTTCCCTTAACAAAGAATGTGTACTACTGTACAGGACATTGGTACATCACTGCTTTCATTCACTTTCAATGTGTGCTTGCTGGCAGTAATAGGCCTCCCCCAAGGGCATAGTAAACATTAGAAACATAAAGTCAGAGTCTAGAAACCCAGACAACACTAATATTTGATGAATATGGTTGTTATACTAGCCTTGTACAGGTAGGTGTGTGGTCTTTGACTTTGTATTCCTTATGTTTAACATCTGTTATGACATTACAGTGACTGCACTGCTGGATCTGAAAGCACCTGCATCCCTAAACTCATATCATCACAATGCTAAGTGTAATGAAGTAGGTCAAACCAAGTATGCAAACAGTCCTGGCAAATAATGCAATTTTACAAATGAAATATCTTTAAACTGCCTCTACATTTTTAGTGGCTTTTTCCAGTTCAACCTGTCTTCTTCTTCTTCTTTCAGCTGCTCCCGTTACGGGTCACCACAGCAGATCAACTGTTTCCAGGATTAGGAATAAGTATATTAGAGGGTCAGCCCAGGTTGAAAGGTTTGGAGACAAAGCCAGAGAGGCAAGATTACGTTGGTTTGGACATGTGCTGAGGAGGGATGCAGAGTGTATTGGGAAAAAGATGCTAAGGATGAAGCTGCCAGGTAACAGGAAAAGCGGAAGGCCTAAGATAAGGTTTATGGATGTGGTGAGAGAGAACATGCAGGCGGTTGGTGTGACAGAGCAAGATGCAGAGGACAGGAAAAAATGGAAACAGTTGATCTGCTGTGGTGACCCCTAACGGGAGCAGCCGAAAGAAGAAGATTAAGGGGGCTGCCGCCTATGTGGTAATTTGTGGGTGTTTTGTTTTTCCCAAACGGGATGACTATGCATTTTTTGGAATTTAGCTTGAGGCCATGACTTTGACACCAGGTGTCTGTCTCAGTAAGGCCTTTTTGAAGGATATCCATGTCAGCCGGAGAGTCAGTTATGGCTCCCAGTTCGCAGTCATCGGCGAACTCGGTTAGACATAGTCCTCCTGTGTTTGCCTGTACTTCTGAGAAATATATGCTGAACAGTAGGGGTCCCAGAACCGAGCCTTGCAGGACACCACTTGTGACTGGTTTAGAGTCAGACCTGGAGCCCACTATTCTTACCGTGTGAGTTCTGTCTGTAAGCCAGATGGCAACCCATCTTGTGACATAGGGGTTTATGTTCAGGCTGGTGAGTTTTTCTATAATACCCAAGTGAGGAATGGTGTTGAACACCTTGGTGAGATCAAGGTAGGCTGTGTGAACCACCTCTCCCTCGTCTATAGCCTTGGTGACTGTCTCAAAGAAGTCAACTAGGATTAGTAGGCATGATCTGCCCTTAACAAAGCCGAACTGGGTTGGGTCAAGTGTTTGGAGGTTCCCAATGTCTTTGTTAATGAGTTCCATGATGATGCACTCCATAGCCTTGCAGACCAGGCTAGTCAGGCTTATGGGGCGATAGTTACCAGGGTCAGTTGTGGCCCCTCATTTGTGGAGCAGAATAACCATTGCTGTGTGAACAGCGTGTTTAGGTGGGGGGTTAGTTTGTTCTGTAGTTCTTGCAAGACGCAGCCTGGGACACCATCTGGTCCCATTGACACTGTGCTTCTGGCTTTTGAAAGGGCTGTTTTCACCTGTGCTTCTGTGATTTCTGGGACACTACACTGTTCCGGTATTGTTGTGGGCCCTTTTGAAGGTGAGAGGGAGGTGAAGTTTGCACTGAATCTATCTGCCAGGATGCTGGCAATATCAGTAGGTTCAGTATATTTTATGCTATTTTGCACTAGCTCAGAGCATATCTGCAAGTTGCCACTTAGATTATTGACATAGCTAAAGAAGGCTTTGTGGTTATCTTTTGAACCTTGGCTATTTTTCTTTCGAAGTTAGCCTTGGATGATTTTATGAGGGGCCTTAGTTTCTTACTGATACTGATCAGGGATGTCTTTCCTTCTTGGAATTTGCTTTTTTTCTGAACTAGTTTCCTTCTTCTGTTGTATAACCTGTTTATGGCAGGGGTCCACCAGACTGGTTTCCTTCTCTTAGGGGAGTGAGTCTTGGTTTTGCTAGGGATGGCATGATCCATGCATCCTTGTAGGTGCTCATTGAGTGCAATTGTAAAGGATTCTGCATCTTGGGCAGTGTTATCCTTTAGTGTGGGGGCTGTGAAACTTACCACCTCTGCCTTAAGTAAGGTGAAGTTTGCTTTAGAAAAGTTTTTCACTGTGGTTTCCTTGGTTGTGGGTGGTGATGGGGTGTGGACATCCAGGGTGATTAGTTTATGGTCTGATCTAACCAGTGACGGGTTGACCTCTGGTACAGAACACCTGTAACCCATTTTGGTGATGACCAGGTCCAATATGTTGTGGCCTCTGGTAGGGGAGTTTACCAGCTGATCCAGGGCATTTGAGTTGATAAATTCCAGGAAGCACTGAGCCTGGGAGTTTGTACTCAAGCAGTTTTCCCATTTAATGGTAGGGTAATTGAAATCGCCCAATATCAGGGTGTTCTGTAGGACCTTCATGTTTTCCAGTGTCTCCAGAAAGGCAGAGTGGTGGTCCTGGGTCATGGGGGTTGATCTGTAGCAGGCCACAATTTGCATTGCAGATTTGCCCGATGTTAGTTGCACCTGGATGATCTTAGAGGTATCACTAACCTAGAGGTGTGGGTATCCTTGATGAATATGGATACACCCCCTCCTTTTGTGTTTCGGTCCATGTTCTGTGGCCGAAATGTGTGGTATGAGTTGTAGCCCAGTATTGCTGGAGTGCTCTCTGGAGCCTTGAACCAGGTTTCAGTTACTGCACAGATGTCAACGTTCTCCTTACTTAGGAGTGCTTCGAGCGCATGCATTTTGAGATTTAAACTCCTGACGATGAGTAGCATTTTGTAAAGTACAAGAGCTGTTTTCCCTTTCCTTTGCAAGGTACTTTGCAGTTATAGGCTGTTTAGTGCCTACAATTAATTTCTCCTTATTAACAAGGAGAATTGAGTGCTTGTATCAGTTTAAGTCTTCCTAGTGCTTTCCAGCAGGTTCTAGAGCAATTGCTAGTCACAGGGGTTCAGATTTTACTGCTACTACTGAGAAACCAGCTAGTTGTAAGGGAAAATTTGAAAAGCAGACTTTTTGGCACCTGGAATAGTTTAACCATAGCCCCGCAGTGCTGCAAGATGCAAAAAACATGCAAACACATGCATTTTTAAGCCATAAAGTTGAAAGGGATAGAAATCAGCCCAAAATGGCTAATAAAATTACAATTCAGAGCTGGAAACCACTCCTCTAGTGTTAGATAGGCAGTACAATGCTCACCACTCCCATTGGTAAGCAGTAGGACTCCCCTCTACCCCAGCAAGGTCTGGATAGCCCTAAACACAGAAAATAAAGTCCTGAAACCAGAAAAGCTTTGGAGCTAGACCATACTTGCTAGGAAAGGCGGGAAACGAGCAAACAATATAGTATTTTTTTTTTGTTGTTGTTAAAACAGGCTAAACAATGCAATAACAGTAAATAAACACAGAAAAGGCTAACGCACTTGAGTGTGTAGCCCTAAACAGTAAACGAAATTAAAACTCTACAAAATTAGCAATTTAAAACTTTTTAAATGAAGCAAGGCAAGTGCACAACTGAAAAACGATATAAGAGGCAGTAATACAGTATAATAAGTAGCTAGTCTACATATACAGAAAAGTCTATATATACAGAAAAGCAGCTAAAACAACACTAAAACAATTCAGATGCAGTGCAATCTAGAGCATTTGAGTTGTAGCAATATTAAGGCAAATACAGTTTTAATAAATGCACTAAATATACTCTATATTTCCAAAATGTTTGAGAAGCACAGTCAGAACACAAGGAGATTCAGGCAATTTTTTTTTTTTTAAGAAAGGGAGAAAAGAGGAACAGATGGAAAGAAACTAAGTGGGTTGGCCTTCTCAGATGTTCTCTCTGTATTACGTAGAATGAGCTAATGACACTAGAGTGGGAGGAGTGTCCAAGATCAGATTTAGAGTAGGGGCAGGCAACTGCAAGGCCAACAGGTATAATTACAAGATGCCAATAGAGACGGAGGGTGGGAAGCTATTTTAGGCAGAAAACACTGCAAAACTATTTATCACAGCAGAAAACCAGCAGTGAGCCAATAGCTATGAAATACACTACAAATATGCAGTATAGAATAAAATTGCTATAAATATCTAGAATAAGCAATAACTACTAAAAATAAGCAAATAAACAGGCTACTTGTTGCTATATATTACAGATCAGGTGCTCCTTCTCAGATAGCTCTTGTGTAATGGCTGAAACACTCAGTCATTTATGGAATACCCATCACCAAATCCTTAATAGCCCTCCTAGTAATGATATTTATGGTTGAAAAAAATTTTTACATTACGTTTTGTAAATCATTACAGCTAGTAAAGACATTACTGATTTTATTTATTTACTGTATTCACCTAGATATTTCTTAGCACTTTTATATGTAGTCATCCAGAAAGAAATGTATCCCTAAAAACTGGCATAAAACATACATAAAATTGATAAGCCTATTACAAAATGAATACTAAAAAAGATGTCAAAATTATGATAGCTCTTCTACCCGGGTTAAGCACACCTATCTAAAATGAAGATATTTTAGAGAAGCATTTTTAAAAGAGGAGTCTGACTTGTGGGCCCTTATCTGAGAAGGTGTCTGATTCCAAAGGACTAGTTTGCCAATTATGCAAAGAACGAATGAGCAGAACATTCAGACCAGTGCCTTGGAGCTACTGTCAGCCTCTCCCCCAGTGACCTTAAGAGCCTGGTCACAGCATACAACACCAACATCTCTTTCAAATAAATAGATGATAGTGGCTTTCTTTGGAAACAATTCTTAACATTTACCACCATGCATATAATATACTACATATGATTCATTTGGGAATGAGTTAAACTGGTCAGACAAGCTATTGAGCAAATACATATCGGAAAACATTGAAATAGTTAAGATAAAATTATATTAGGAGTCCTATTACTACAGATATGCCTGTCATAAAGGAAATAAACATGTTTCACAGCAATATACTTTGTTTGACAAGCTGATTCCACAATCAAACATAAGGAGAAAGAAACATAATTATTGCAATTAGAAATTACTTTATGTTAAGTGCACAATTCTTTAAGACCACTATGCTTAACTCACTTGTGATACAGAGTAGTTTGATACGTGTTGTACTGAGCACTTTAAGGTGCCATTAAATAATTGGTCTCTAGCTCACGAGATTTACCTTTTGACTATATCACTGGAGTTTTCATATATTATTTAAGTGTGTAGGCAGGAGTATACTGTTTATCATATTTTCTTTAAATCATCTCACAAAATACTGCAAAACAAGATCACATGAACCATGCTAGTACAACTGAACTGGCTTTGTCACAGACGCCTGTTCTTTGCTTTTGGGTCACAGGACTCACAGAAGTGGAAAGATCTGAATTTTTTTTTTTTACACATTTCTCTCTTTTATGAGTTTGTGCAGTCTCAGAGTTAGTCTATATAGGGATTGTAGGGAACAGCCCCCACATTGACAAGGTTATTGTTACAGAGTATAGAGTGATGTTTTGGATTTGTCATAAAAAGGTTATTTATTTATTTACTTAATTATTTATTGACATTTGTTAACTGGGTTTGTCCAACTGGGCTTGTGGCCCATTTTCAGTGGAGACCCGAGGAGAAAAGCTCCAGTAGTACATTTTAAACAAGTACAATTTTAAACAGTATTGATATAATAGCAGTTATAGCAAAAAGATTCACATATGTTGGGTTACATGCATAAAGTTAAAGCTGCATTAAAAGAAGCTAAGTAACAATTTTACATTGATATAGTTCAATAGGTCAACAATAAAAAAAATTGTTTGTATAAAATTATGCAAATGCATAGTAGACACATTGGAGAGAGAGGTGTAATAATGTACTAAGTATGGTCCTTTTGAGGGTACATAAAGGGAAGGAAGACTTGGTAGGGTCATGGCAATGGCAGGTTCTGGAATTGAGAAAATAAGCTTTTAGTTCATTTTTAAAGTGTGAGGTGTGGGAGATTGAACGTAAGTCAAGGGGAAGTTTGTTCCAAGCATGGGCAAGGAAGTGTTTGTAGAGTAGTTTGCCTACTGATCTTTTTGGGTGGTAGATATCAAGTAATTGTTGGTTAGAAGTACGGAGGGTCTGGGATGGGATGTAGATGGAGACTAAGGAAGATAGAGATGGACAGAAGGAGGGTTTATAAAGAATAGAGTGTAGCATATGAAATTGATAAGATAGCAGAAATTGGGGAAGTTCAAGCCATTGAAGAGAGTTTAAAGAAATGCAGCGGTGTGAGTTGTATGGGGAGTTAGTAATGCATCTGGCTATTTTATGGTAAGTCTGTTGGAGTTTGTTTAGAGTGGAGGCCTGGATATTGGTAAGAACTGGGGCATTGTATAAGAGGGAGGGGAGGAGGAGTGCCTGGCCCAGGGTAAGTCTAGATTCAGGGGTTAGGAATTTTTTGTTCCGATATAGCAGACCTAGATTCTGGTTTGTTTTTTTTTATACATTGGAGTATGTGTAGGTTGAACTTTAGGTCGTCATCGATAATGACCCCTAGGAGTTTTGTGGGTGTCAGGTTGGATAGTTGTATTGTTAGAAGATGTAATAAAAAAGGAGGTTTTGTGATGAGAAAGAGAACGGGGAAGGAAAAGTAAGAGTTTGGTCTTTTTGAGATTTAGAATCAATAGGCTGTGAGAGAGCCATTGTTCAGTGGATAGTAGGGCCTGTTGGGTCAGGGAGTGTAATTCAGGAATGTTATTTGAGATGGATATAAGTGTGGAGTCATCGGCATACTGAATAAGGGAGGATTCTTTGCATGAGGTGTAAAGATCATTGGTGAAGATGTTAAATAAAAGGGGTCCCAAGATGGAGCCTTGGAGAACACCAGTGGAGATGGGAAGGAAAGGTGAGGAGGATGAGAGCCATTTGACAGATTGTTCCCTGCCAGATCAATAACCATTAAACCAGGCAAGTGCGGAGGGGGATAGGTGGAGATTTGCGAGTTTGGATAGTAGTAGAGGATGAGAGACAGTATCAAAGGCTTTGGAGAGATCTAGGAAGAGACAGGAAATTAGTTTATTGTTGTCCAGGGCCTCTGCAATGATATGAGTGAAGGAGAGGAGGGCAGTGGTGGTGCTGTGGTGAGTACAAAATCCATGTTGGGTAGGGCTAAGTAAGTGGTGTGTGAGGAGGTGATTGAGAAGCTGTGAGTGAATACATTTTCCTAATATCTTGGAGAGGGGGGACATAATGGCAATGGGTCAGTAGCTTGAGGGGTCAGTGGAGGTTCCACCTTTATGAAGAAGGATAGTGAAGAAAGATTTCCAAAGGGTGGGGCAGTTGATTCCAGAATAGATTGATTAATTAGTATAGATATAGGATAGGCAATTGAGTCAGCAGCAAGTTTGAGGAATGTAGGAGATAGATTGCCAGTGGAAGGGGAGCAAGGTTTTACCTTGAGTAGTAGAGATTTGATGTAAGTAATGTGAACTGTCTCAAAAGAAAACAACATTGTGTTAGTGGGACTTGGAGGGGTGGGTTTCGAAGTAGAGTTTGGCTTAGAGGTTACCAGATTTTGGATGGAAGAGATAAAGTGTTTATTCAGGAGGGTAGCTGTTTCCTGAGAGGAAGAGTTAGGGTATGAAGAGGGATTACAGGGCTTTCCAGGAAAGAGGATGTTGTTGAGAGTTGACCAAAATTTTCGAGGATTGGATTTGTTGTTAAGCTGAGCAGAGCTGTAGTATAACTTTTTGTCATTAGTTGTATGTTTTTTTGCAAGGTTCCTCAGTTGCCTGTATTTTTGAAGAAAAGGTGGTTGTTTAGTTTTAGTCCAGGTTTTCCAAGCACAATCTCTTTGTTTCATAAGGGACCTAGTCTCTTTGGAGAGCCAGGGAGCATGATTTGATTTTACTCTGATCTTCCTAGAGGGAGCTAAGGAGTTTAGAGTATTCATGAAGATGCTATTGAAAGTGCTTACAACATCATTTAGGGGGAGGTGTTTTAGGATGGACCAATCTATGTTGTGGAGAATGGAGTTAAATTGGGATGAATTGAAAGTCGATAGTTTTCAACAGTCTTTGATAAGGTGGGGTTTAGGAATATGGGAGTAGTGTCTTAAGATGGTGATAGGGAGATGATCACTGAGGGAGTCAGGTAAGGTGGTGGGATCGTGGTATTGGTTGGGGGGGAATTGGCAAGGATCCAGTGTATGATGGAGCTGGAAGTGGAATTTTTATGGAAGTGAGTGGGAGATGTTATAAGTTGGTGGAAGCCGTGTAGGTGCATATTGAGTTGGGGGGAGTCAGTTGTGAGTTTGGACCAATCAATGTTGTCATCACCAAGGATAAGTGTCTCATATGGTATGTTGTGGGAGAACCAGGATAGGATGTTTTCAAGAATGGGCAGATTGTTACCAGTAGGAAGGTAGATAGAGGCAATTGCAAGTTTTTTGTGGGGATTCAGATGGCAGTTAAGGATGATGATTTCAGCTGGGAGGAACTCAGGAATTGGGGAAGGGTATGGTGAGAGGTTAAGGTTATTTGAGTAGAGAATGGACACGCCACCACCTTTTTTACAGGTCTGTCTGATCAGAAGATATTATAACCTGGTGGGAGTATTTCACTATTTGAGATTTGTGGCTTGAGCCAGGTTTCAGATAGGGAGAGGATGTGAGGGGTATTGAGAACTATCCATGAGTGCAGCTCAGTGACTTTATTTGCTAGACTCTGAATATTCAATGAGTAAATAGTTAAGTATTTAGATGGAGATGATTGTTGTGACTGAGGTTGGTGACTGTTAGAGAAGTAAGATGGGGGCAGTGTAGAGGTAGTTTTGGGGAGAGAAGAGGGGCAGGGTTGGGATAGATATCTCCAGAACAAAGTAGTTTTTTAGTGAAGAGAGAGTGTGTAGTAGATGCTAGATGGAGTTTGTATAGTTTTGACTTAGCTTTGTGGGAAGGTTTAAAAACCTGTATTATGGATAGGTTAAATAGACTTGAGGTAGAGGTAGTAACGAGATTAGGGGAGATAGTAAAAGATTAAGTAGTTGGATATATGTTGTTTGAGTGAGACGTTGGTGAACATAGGAGTGGGTCAGAGAGATTGGAGTGGTAAGAGGTGGAGAGAGAATAAGGAGTAGTGTAGAAGATATTAAAAAATAATACATGTTGGAATAAAATATGGTAAGATAGAGTAGGTAGAGACAGTGGTATAGAGGAAGTGGTATTGACAAGATTGACAGATTAGTAAGGTGGTTGTGGCAATAGGCAGGAAGTGGAATTGTAGTGGCTAGTGGGACAGGAAGGGGAGGGATAGTTAGGTATAAAGGTAATTGTAATGGGGGTTGGATGGGAATGGGGGTAGGGTAGGGGAGCGAACGGAGCGGGGCTAGTACCCTGGTCAAGATGAAGTCATAAAACAATCAGAAAAAGATAGTGAAAAACTAGCTTGAGAGACATGGATATAAAGTTTCTAAAGGTATAGTCACCAGAAATAAAATAAAAAGAAATAAAATATGAGCAGAAGTAAGCTTACAAAAGGACACTGGCCTCAAGCTACACAAGTAGATTTACTTGAAGCAATCCCAATGCTGTATGGCTAAAATAAGCTACAATAGAGAGGGGCTTTGGAGGGGGAGAGAGGTATTACTAGCAGCTAAAAGCAGGGCAAAAAAAAATAAACATTAATATGTAAGAGTCTGAAGACTGTAAAATAGGGCAGGTGCACTAGGAAATGCAGTTATGAGTGAGGCTAGAAATGAATTCAGGGAAGGGCAAAGTACAGAACAGGAGAATATACACAGAAACATATGAGGATAGTGGGAATCCAAAGAGAAAGGATAGGAGCTGCTGGCATCTGCTTTTCGTGGTGACTAGCAAAAAAAAAAACACTGTAAATTCTTGCTGTGCTTATAAAGTCTAGCATTAATTAAAATATTAGCTTATTTAGTAGTTATTTACTGGGACACATACTTCAGTGGTATTATTTTAAGCTTAAAATGGTGCTTCCGGACCGATGGTTAGAGATGCAGGGTATCTGTTAAGGTCCTCAAACCTGTGTTGCCTGTACCGTGGCCAGGAGAAAACCGCAGGAAAAAATCTACTATGGCTATAAAAACAGAGTGGAGGGGGATTAGTTATAAGCAAGTAATTCAGGAAAAGAGCGAGAGACAAAAATACCATGGGTAGAGAGAAAAAAAAGTAATACAGGTAGGTAGAGGCAGTATACCTAGCATTAATTTCCACTGTATGAGTGTCTTACACACATAGCTAGCTAAGAATGCAGCAGTGTTTACACCTATGCATAAAGTAATGCAGAACAACAGTAGTTAACAACAGCACAGTGTAGACATACACAAGGCAATCATTCACAAAGCAGGAAAACAGAAATTCAGGATACTGAGGACAAGAACAATTAGTACAATTTCAGGCAATAGTTCTTCCTTTTACTTTAGTACTACACCAAGAAATTACAGTGAAAATACTACAGATACATCTAAATGTGAAGTTAAGGTGCTGGTGCTCCTTGCAACAAGAAACTTAGTTGGTAAATATTCACATTTACAGTTTTCTTTCATTAAAAAACAAGAAATAAGATGAGTACAATTCAAACGCTAAGCTCCTTGCAACAGGGAAAATAGACTTTAAAGGACCTAAGCAGGTACAAGATTAATGGTAGATAATTTGGTTTACAATTGATTGCATTTGTATTAAGCAAGATGAGTTTAAGCTATTCACACATAGTAACTATGGCATTCTTAGATTCCTGAGGATATCCTGCGAACAATAAATGCTGTGACAAAGATGCAAACATCAATGCAATTAGCAAAATAGTTTCCTTTACAATGATAGAATATAGTGCATTTACAGTTGTTAAAACAGTTCTATAACATATAATGCAGAAAACCTCACTATGATATTTCTCTTCAAAATTTTCACAATCAACTCTCCCTATAACACATATATAAAGTATCAGCAGCACTTTGGGCAGGAGACTTATGTGATTGCAGGTAATTCCATTCTACATGCTTGTGTATTGAAATATTTATAGAAATATGAAAAAATATGCCTAGCTGTGTAATTTCACTATACCACAAGCTATACAACTTACAATGCAAATATCAATAATTTTTTCCAACATCATCTAAGGCTTCTCCTGGTGTTATACTACAGTTTGTATATGATATACACAACACCTTGAGAGTTGCAATTAAAAGTTTCCCTGGCCCTGTACAACCTACTATTAATATTGCACCTGCTTAGGTCCTTAACTCTACAACACACAGAACATTGACCACATGCTTGTATACCCACTCTCTGTACCCTACCACAAAAAGCACCATCCCTGCTTCATATTTTTTTTCAAATTGTTATATCTCCCATAGGAGAATGTAATGTTTCGAAAAAAGATGTCCCACAGTTGCATCCTCCACTACTAGATGCCAATGTCTTCTAACAATTTTCTCTAAAGTGTTTGAGAAGGGGGAATATTTAGTCACAAAGAATAGCCTCTCCTGTTCCTTGTCCCCCCCTCCTTTGAAATCCTCGCATGTTCAACCTACTGTTATCACATCTTTTTCCTTTGTTCTCAACACTATCCCAAGCTGCCATCAGTACTTTATTAGAATACCCCTGTGAGCTTAATCTATTATAAGCTTGATTCAAAAAAACTTTTTAAGCCCATTTTCAGAAGTGTTCTGGTGAATTCTTTTAAATTCACCAAAAGGTAGGGATCTAATTAAATGTGCATGCTATCTGCATGCAAAAAATTATTCAAAACAGTGTAAGAAACTTCTCTGTGTGGAAGATTTTCAGTCCATATATCTCTAATTAATCACTGTATATTAATCAGATCAGACAAAAGTAGCAGAAGTAGCTAACTTAAACTCATCTTAAGTAAAAAAAAAAATAATAATAAAAAATATATAATTGTACAGAATTACTAAGCATTCGAAAGTAATCCAAGCAAGGCAGGCAGTCTGTTTCCAGTCGAAAATCCTTTATTAAGTACACAGACAAGCGATCCAAGTAAAACAAAAATTGAGTAATAAGTTCCTCACAAGCTTTTTAAATATATGTGTGTGTGTGTATATATATATATATATATATATATATATATATATATATATATATATATACTTTTTATCAGGCAAGGGAGTGGTTTATTGTGCTGTAAAACAAAGTGTTATTGGTACACATGTAAATTCACATCCCTTCCCCATCAGTGACATTCGAGCTGGTCCTGCCCTAATTAGTAGCTGTCATAATAATATAACCCTTATGTACTTTAAATAAAATTTATAATGATGTGGTGCCTCTTATTTAAACAGATTATTAAGTAGATTATTAAGTCTGTGATTTTATCCAAGACAATATACTACATGGCTGGAAATATATCATCCTTAGTCCATTTGGCAATCGAAAATATATATAAATATATACATATACACTTTCCATGTAAAATATCAATTGTAAAAATCATATGCTATGTTCATAACCTATTGTTAATAAAGATCACTTTTGTCCTTCTAGACTTCTTCAGGTCTGTGTAGAAGAACCCTAAAAACTATCTATAAATATATATATAATTGTATAATTAGTATTGTTATTACACATCATTTTGAATAAAGTGGAAAAAAGAGAACCAGAAAAAGAAAAAATAATAAGAAAAAATGTATGATGATAGAAACAAAATATGCACTTAAATTACAACTGATTTAAAATGTTTTTTAAAACTAACTGGTAGAATAAAATAAAATAAAATTAGTCATGTAAACAATGTGGCAATTTTCTAACTTCCAGTGCACTTTTAATTAAACAGTAGTAGTTTCGGCCAGGCTTTCCAAAACAGTTCAGCATTAATTGCCACATGAGTTCATGTTTCTCCAGAATATTCGGGATGTCTCCTTCAAAATCACCCATGTCTATGCAATCCAGGATCTGGAACTTAAAACCTGTGCATCTTTTATGAAGAGAAAGGTGTTTGGCTAGTGCATTATTCTTACATCCAGAGCAGATTTCTGACAGATGACATGAAATCCTACGCATGAGTTTATTTACAGTCTTGCCCACATAGAATGCATCACATTCATTGTACTGTGCCCTGTAAATTACTTTTGCAGTGTTACAGTCACCCCCTGCACTGGTCTTAATGATTTTCTTTAAATAAGGGCAATAAAAACTATTACCTTGCTGTATAAATATACAAAATGTACAATTTGTTTCACATCTTAGTGTTTCTCTCATATGGTCTGGGTTTAAATTCAACAAAACTTCTAATATTCATGGCCTTCCTATAAACAAAGGATGGGGCTTCACCTAAGATGTTAATCATAAAAGGATTTCCTGTGACAATGTCCCAGTTTTCTTCAATAACATTTTTGATATTGTGATAATCCAAAGTGTATGTCAGGATGTAGCTATTTTTGCATTTGTTATTCTCTGTGGAATTTCTTAACATTCTCATACTAGGGAGGTTGAGTGAAAGTGCTTCAGTCCTTTTCAGTTCTATAATGGGTTCCAGGATGTTTTTTTAACATCTGACTTTCATAGCCTCTCACTAGAAAATCATTCTCTAAGTTGTTCAGGTTTCTCAAAAATGGTTCCATTTCTGTGGTAATTCTAGCTAATTCCGCGGCAGCATTGTTACCTCACAGCAAGAAGTTCTCCCGTTCAATTCTCGGCTTGGCTTGGGAGTGCCTTCTGTGTGGAGTCTGCATGTCCTCCCCGCGGTTGGGTAGCATTCAAAAGACATGCATGCGTAAATGGGCATTCCTTCGTTGAAGGTTGGGCATCGATCTGGCACCTTGGCGTTTCGTAAAAATCTACTGCCAATCATTAGCGGACCGGAGTTCCTCTGTGGTGACCCCTTACCGGGAAAAAGCCGAAAGACAACAACATATAGCCTTGGGACTTCATTACATTATACTTAGTTTTTGTAGGATGTAGACTTTTACTGTGGAGTAATAAGTTAACCCTCATTGGTTTTCTGAATAGATCAGTGATGATTCTGTTATTGTTGGTGTCCTTGGAGATCTGCATATCTAAGAAAGTGGTTGAAGTACAGCTATGGGAAGAGGTAAACTTCAGGAAAGGGGTTGTTTGATTGAGGTTAGTGATAAAATCTCCAAGCTGCAAAGTGTCACCTTCCCACACAATAAAAATGCCATCAATAAAATGTAAATAGCATGTGATATGCTGCATGTAGTCTGTGTTGTTTAAAACAAAGTCCTCCTTCCACTTGCCCAGGGCTATGTTAGCTATGTTGGGAGCCATGGCAACCCCCATTGCTATACCAGTTTTTTGTTTGTAGTGTTTGCCATTGAAAGTAAAGAAATTGAAGTCCAGTACAAGATTAATGAGCTTGCTTAACTTTTGCAGTTGTGCCTGTGTACCCTGATTATGTTTCTTAAAAGACTCCATAGCTGCTGTTATACAGTAATTGTGAGGGAGCACTGTGTACAAGGATTCCACATCAACAGTTACCAAAATACTGTCAGCTTCCACTGTAATGTTTTTTATTTTCCTCAAAAAATCCATTGAATCTCTTATGTATGACTTATTCTTTTCTGCTAAAGGTTTCAGCAAATAATCAAGGTAAATGGCTGTGGCTTCAGTAAGGGAACCTCCACTTGCTACCACCAGTCTATAAGGTGGGTCTTCTTTGTTCTTGTGTGGCTTTGGTATTCCAAAAAAGTAAGGTAAACGTGGGCATAGGCTCCATAAATAATTATAAAGATTTTCAGTAATACGTTTTTCTACCCATAATGTGGTGAGAGTAGTGTTCCATAAATCGTATGCTCTTTTTATGTCATCCATGGTAAATAACTCATAAAATCTGTTATCCTCTGGCACGTTCTCCATCTTTTGGTTGTAGCTAGTGGTATCAGTCAGTCACAAGTATACCTCCTCCCTTGCCTGCCTTCATTACATGCCTGGATTTATCATTGCCTAGCTCAAGCAATGCTTTTCTTTCTCCCTGTGTTAAGTTATAAAGTTTTTTCTTGGGAGGTTTTTTAAGGAGTTTCCTGCTATCCATCTCACATTTCACTTCAAAAGTAGCTAATGTTTGATGTAGTGGTGGACAATAGCTGCTAGGCCTTTTTATAGTTTCATCAATAGGCTTATTTTCAATGCCATTACTTTTGCCATGAAACTGTACCCTTAAGTTGTGCTTCTTCACAAACATTTTAAGGTCTATCAGTACCTGAGGTACCTCACTCCTGCAGCTTAGTACAAAAGTAAGTCCTTTAGACAATGCACTTTTTTCATCTTCAGTCAGTGCTTTAACAGAGTGGTTCCAGATAAGTGGAGCACCTGTTGTTGTTCTTGTACCTGTTATTGTGGCTGGTTCCTCCATCTGAGCATGGGACCTGGGTTGTAGTTGGGGTTTCAGTCGAGATTACCCAGGTATTGTATTTCCCTCACCCCTGTCCACTCTTTGGTTCTCCTGTCTACCTGGGGGTTCGTGGATAGAGTAGGAGACCTCTGGAATTCCTCCTCTGCTTTCTGTAATCTCGGTGGGTTGTAGTAGTATTCCTCACTGTGGCTGTGGTGGGGGGGGGACCTGGTAAGAGGGACAAGCTCTGGGGCTCTGGTGGTGGTTGTCATTCTTGTTCTGGTACTGGTGCTGGCTTTGGTATTGGTGTGGTGGTTGATGTCTGTGCTCACGATGTTGGTCTTCCAAGCTGCTTAAAGCAAACAATTATTCACAAATGTGGGCTTCCTGTAGAGTTTATACTGAATTTCATAGTTCTTATCAACATATAGTTCTACATCCAAAAAACTAATACCAAAAGAATTCATCTGACAGGTGAATGTTAAACCATGAACCGTGTTATTCAGACTATCCACAAATTTCAAAAATTCCCATTTATCTCCCTTGCAAATGAAAATCAAATCATCAATATATCTTTTATAATAAACACCATTTAGTGCAAAATGTTGAGTAGGATACATATATTGTCTTTCAAAATCTCCCATGTATATAACTGCAAAGGTGGGGGCAAAAGCAGCCCCCCATTGCTGTACCTCTCTTTTGTAGGAATAAATTATTGTCCCACTTGGAATTATTGTGACCAAGACAAAATTCTAGAACTGACAACAAAAAAAAAGTTCAAGGTTAGAATCATGGAGCACTTAGGAGATGTTAGAAAAAACAATATGAACAGTCCTGTAGGCTATCACTTTACATCCGCACATGGGGGCTCAGAGATCAGTTTGTTTTTAGTGCATTGACACTACCTTTCTTGAAATTTGGAGGCAGCTTTAAAGATGAATTTAACAGGTCAGAATGCAAAATGATTTTGAATTTCAGAACACTGTTCCCTAGAGGTTTGAACATTGATAGTAATGTCATTTTATAAATGTTTATTTAATTTAGTATATTTATAATTTGTATGTATATTTTATATTAAAATCATTTAAACATAATCATTAGTTTTATGATATGGGAATATAGGGGAGGCTAATGAATGAATTTGTTCTTTAAAATTTTTTTCTTTAAAAATGTGTTCTTTAAAAGTTTAAAAGGTTGAATCTATTAATGATATTGACTTAACTGAATAATTGTATAATGGTCAGCATTGGATGTATAAATAGACTATATTTTTGATGTTAAATTATTCCATAGAAGGCGAATAGCCGAGGTACCACAATAAACTTTTATTGGATACTATACCCTGGTGATTTGTAGATTTGAGGCAGTGTTCTACATGTTGGTTTCTTTCAAACCTCACAGGCTAGAAGGCTGTAGGGGTTAGGGCACACTTCACAGGCTATAGGGCTGCGGGTGTTAGGGAACACTTCACAGGCTATGGGGCTGTAGGGGTTATGGCACACTTCACTGGCTAAGGGGCTGTGGGTGTTAGGGCACACTTCACAGGCTACGGGGCTATAGGGATTAGGGCACACTTCACAGTCTAAGGAGCTGTGAAGGTTAGGGCATGCTTCACAGGCTACAGGGCTGTAGGGGTTAGAGCACACTTCACAGGGTAAAGAGCTGTGGGGGTTAGGGCACACTTCACACGCTACGGGTCTGTCAGGGTTAGGGAAAACTTCACAGGTTATGGGGCTTTGGGGGTTAGGGCACACTTCACAAGCATGGGGCTATAGGAGTTAGGACACACTTCACAGGCTAGGGGCTGTAGGGGTTAGAGTACACTTCACAAGCTACAAGGCTGTAAGGGTTAGGGCACACTTCACAGGCTACAGGGCTGTAGGGGTTAGGGCACACTTCACAGGGTAAGGAGCTGTGGGGGTTAGGGCACACTTCACAGGCTATGGGTCTGTCAGGGTTAGGGCAAACTTCACAGGCTATTGGGCTTTGGGGGTTAGGGCACACTTCACAGGCTACAGGGCTGTAGGGGTTATGGCACACTTCACAGGCTATGGGACTGTAGGTGTTATGGCACAATTCACAGGCTACAAGGCTGTAGGGGTTAGGGCACACTTCACAGGCTATGAGGCTGTGGGTGTTAGGACACACTTCACAGGCTACAGGGCTATGGGGCTTAGGGCACACTTCACAGGCTATGGGGTTGTGGGTGTTAGGGCACACTTCACAGACTACAGGGCTGTAGGGATTAGGGCAGACTTCACAGGCAATGGGGCTGTGGGGGTTAGGGCACACTTCACAGGCTATGAGGCTGTAGTGGTTAGGGCACAGTTTACAGGCTATGGGGCTGTGGGGGTTAGGTTAGGGCACACTTCTCAGGCTACAGGGCTGTAGGGATTATGGCACACTTCACAGGCTATGGGGCTGTGGGTGTTAGGACACACTTCACAGGCTACATGACTATGGGGGTTAGGAAACACTTCACAGGCTATGGGGCTGTGGGTGTTAGGGCACACTTCACAGGCTACAGGGCTGTGAGGATTAGGGCAGTCTTCACAGGCAATGGGGCTGTGGGGGTTAGGGCATGCTTCACAGTCTATGGGGCTTTAGGGGTTAGGGCACACTTCACAGGCTATGGGGCTTTAGGGGTTAGGGCACACTTCACAGCAAAAGTATGAAGCTGCACTGGTGTCCTTGACCTCAATACCAGTCTGAACAATGGTTGGGTTGAGCCCAAGGGAGGCTAAGGCAGGTCCAGTAGACCCAGAGAATGAGGACAGGAGCTGATGGAAGGTCAACTACAGGGAAATAAGTAGTTAAAAATACATAATACATGAATCTACTCCCTTAAAGTGTGTAGTGGCAGTTATCATATGGTCTGGCAGTTAGTGCAGAGGACTAAAGTGGTCTGGCCCTTAGTACAAAGGAGTAAATGTATGAGGTTTAAATGAATTGCTTCCTGTGCCCAGAGTACAGAGATTGATTCCTCCTAACGTCATTTGCCTACTGTATGACTTTGAGCAAGTCACATAACCAGACAGTACTCCAGAGTCACACATAAAAAGGACAACTGTGTCCAGTAAACAAAGTCAGTCAAAAAATAGGTAAAATAAAGAAACAGCACTTTTTTTCCTAGACAAGCTGTGGTGTAAACCTTGACTGAGATGATTGTCACTGTTGAAGTGACACTCCGACCCCATGTGCAAAAATGGGAAAAGGGATTGAGGATAGATGGATGGATGGATGGATGGATGGATGCATGGATGGATGGATGGATGAAGCTTTTGATTAGTAAAACAGCTGTGTATTTTATGATCTAAAATAGTAGTCATAAAGTATGATTTTTTTTTATTATGTTAGAAAGCTCCAAGAAATATAAAGCTTGCAGTTTAAGTGCTGTTATTAATTTTGACAGCAAGATTCCTTTTACATTCTGTCACAACATATACTGGATAATGAACCTGTTATGAGGCATACAAGTTAAAAAGTACACAATTTCTGTGATCTGCTGATCATATCCTGCAGCTTTATTAACTATATATTACCCCGTTTTATTCCTAGGTAATTATATTACGTCATCATACATAAATGGCAACCTTAGTAACGCAAGGATATTTCGTGTGGAATGTTTTTTTTTTTTATCCATTATGTATCATGCGTAATTGTTAATTGTCTGTGATTAATCGTATGTCATATCTTTACTGAGCTGCATCATGGTGCCTGACAGTTCTTTTGCTTTCTCTTCATTCCTTTTAACGTAACCAGATAAATTTGTCTATGCATATTTTTCTCTGTATGTGTAGCATGATTAGTCATTTGATTGCATTTATTTAAAGCATGGAACTTTTCTCAGTTGTAGCTGTATTAGAAAATTACATTTCTATTCACTTGCATCTGGCTGATGTAATTTATTCACTGATCAGTTAGTTTTCCCTATTGTCTTGTCTGTTTATGTTAGGTAGCAAACACAACATCCTTCTGGGTCCTAAACCTAACAGCTGGATTCCAAAACAATTTATATTAATTGATTCACACTACTGCAAGCTTTTGTGGTTTATTAAAGCATAAATTAGTCTAAAAGAGGACTCTTGTGGGGTAAATAAGGGATGAAACATTGTAGTCCTAAAGTGCAGCATGAGTTGTACACTTGTTTCGAAGTCAGAAGCAAGTGTAAATTCATATAGCATGCCAGTCAATACTTGTCTGTCCTAAGCATAGTCCATTGCAATCAAAGGGGAACCCACAGAAACTTCAACGTTGCTGACAGCTCCTTATGTATACCCTCCATAAACCTTAAAATGTATCATGGATAATGTTTCTTTGCCTGCAGTGCTATAGCTGACATACTGAGGGAGCACACCTTAATGCTAATGTTTTGTGTAGGGTCACTGGGTGGTGCTAACACACTACCCAGTTGTGAATACCTCATTGCTCTCCCCAATTTACATGTGGTATTAATAATACCGTCACCCAGAATGATACTGCAGTACAAACAAAAAATTATTGACTTCAACAATTGGCTAAGTTTCTGGTGTCATTATAAGGGAATCCAGTATCTGTCTGCTTGGGATGACATGACTGACAGATTTCAGTGCTTTGCAGACATGGCCTACATCTGTTACCCCTGGGTTTTCAGGTACTGGCTAAGGCTCTTGCCACCCCTATAGTGCCTTTTTTTAGGTGGTGTTCCACAGACCAAATTACCACCATAACAGCTATAAATGAATGCAATCTGAGGGTCATGCTGCTCAATGCTAGAAGTCTAAATCTCAAGATGCACCCGCTCGAAGCACTCCTCAAAATGGAGAACATCGACATTTGTGCTGTAATGGAGAGCTGGTTTAAAGCAGCAGAAAGCACCCCTGTGCTACCAGGCTATAACTCATTCCACACCTTTCGGCCCCGAAACATGGACCAAAGCTCCAAAGTCGGTGGTGTCTCCATATTCATAAAGGATATGCACACCTCCAGACTAGCAGCCCAGCATAATGCATCTGAGATACTTTAGGGAAAACTAACATTGGGTAAGACAGCAATCCAGGTCATAGCCTGCTATAGGTCCCCAACCATGTCCCTAGACTCTCACTACATGCTCCTAAGCACCCTGGAATCTATCAAGGTCCAACCCAACACTCTCTTACTAGGAGACTTCAACTACCCCTCCATCAACTGGGAAAACTACTCAAGCACCAATATACTGCCCCAACGCTTCTTGGAATTCATCATTTCCAATGCCCTGGACTAGCTAATTCTGACCCCCACTAAAGGAAACAACATCCTTGACCTGGTTATTACTAACATGGGTGACCATTGCTCTACACCAATAGTCAATCCCTCCCTGGTCAGATCTGACCATAATCTAATCACCATGGAAAGCCACATCTCACCCACACCCCCCACAAAGGTTACCACCTTGAAAAACTTCTCCAAAGCTGACTTTGGACTCCTAAAAACAGAGGTGGCTAACTTCATAGCACCCATGCCAATGGAAAATAGCCTCATGACTGCCAGATCATACACCAGTGCACTGTATGAATATTTACATAAATGCATGGAACTAGCCATACCCAACAGGACCAAGACATTCTCTTCCAAAAAAAGTAAGCCAATCTGGTGGTCCCCTGCCATTAATAAACTCTACAACAGAAGGAAGAAACTGCTGCAGAAAAAGGTGAAGCCCCAAGACTGGAAAAATTCCCTTATTGGCCTCAACAAAAAGTTGAGATCCCTCATCAAATCCTCTAAAGCCAGCTATGAAGGCAGAATTATGGCAGACACTAAAAACACTGACAAAGCCTTCTATAGCTATATCAGGAACCTCCACGGCAATACCCAGATTTGCTCAGAGTTACTGCACAATGGCACCTCCTATACTGAGCCAACAGATATTGCCAACATACTGGCCGACAGATTCAGTGTCAACTTTACCCCCCCTCCCCAAGGACCAATCACAATACCGGAAGAATGCCAGGCACCCAGCATTGCTGCAGTGCAGGTTAAAGCTGCATTGTCCAAGGCCAAGAATACAGCTTCCATGGGACCTGATAATATCCCTGGCTGTGTTCTACATGAACTACAAAGGGAACTGGCACCACATCTGTGTGCCCTGTTCAGTCACAGCCTCACCTCAGGCATTGCCTCTACCGAATGGAACACTGCTACAGTCATCCCTCTCCATAAAGGGGGAGTGAATACAGACCCTGGGAATTATCACCTCATTAGCCTGACAAGTCTGATAATTAAAGCTATGGAGTGCATCATCATGGACCTGATTAGCAAAGATATAGGAACTCTCCAAACTCTAGACCCCATGCAATTTATCTGTGTAAAAGGGAGATCATGCCAGCTCAACCTAGTTAACTTCTTTGAGTCAGTCACCAGGGCTGTGGATGAAGGTAAGACAGTGCATACAGCCTACCTCGATCTGGCCAAAGCCTTTGATACCATTCCACACTCAGGAATTATTGATAAGCTCACCAAACTAGGCGTCAACCCCTATATCACTAGGTGGGTTGCAAATTGGCTCTCAGATAGAACACACAGTGTGAAAGTAGCGAACTCCAAGTCAGACTGCTGACCAGTCACGAGTGGAGTCCCAAGGGATCGGTCCTGGGTCCCCTCCTGTTCAGCATCTATTTCCCAGAAGTCCAGGCCAAAACAAAGGGACTCTGGCTGACCAAGTTCACAGATGACTGCAAACTGTGTACCATTATGAACTCCCCAAGTGATGCAGACATCCTACAAAAGGCCTCATTCAGACCAATGACTGGTGTTGAAACCATGGCCTTAAGCTTAATGCCAAAAAATGTGTCATCATCCCCTTTGGTAAAAACTCAGTTCCCACTAATTGCCACATCGATGGGAGCCCACTGAACACTGAAGGCATTATAAGATATCTGGGGACGCAAGTTGACAGCAACCTCTCCTTCGACCACCACATTGCCACTGTGGTCAGAAAGTCCTTCTGTGTGGCACATCTCATTACCAAGGGTTTTGCATCCAGGAAGAAAGAGGTCATCATCTCTCTCTACTCTTTCCTCATTAGACCAATCATCGAGTATAATGCCCCATTTGGCATGTACCTCACTAGGCACCTGCAACAGCTGGAGAGGCCAAAGAAGTATCGCACAAAGAGGATCCTAGGCATTAAACACATGTCCTACACGGACAGACTCAAAATACTCCAGCTATTCTCTGTCTCATATCGCCTACTTAGAGGTGATCTCTGCTTGACTTACAAAGCCATGTCTGACCCAGCTCTGTTAGAAATGCTGCATCTAAAGAAATCCCAATCCCTCTGCACCACATGCTCCAGAGATCTCAACCTCATTACCACAATCAGCAAAACATGCTGGAGGGACAGGTTCCTCACCCAGACACTCCCCATGTTCTGGAATAGACTTCCCATACATGTCAAGCAGAGTACCTCGCAGTCCCTCTTCAAGAGAAATCTTGATGAGTGGATGGGTAATAGAAAGTTCACCCCGGGGATCACTCCAGTGGCTCTACTTGATAGAGGCACTAGGTACCTCTCAACCTCTTAGAGCAAAAAATCTGGACAAAGCCTAAAATGATGGGGGGACAAATAGGGACAGATTTTAAATGTTGCTGTTACAAACTTAGAAAGTTGATAGAATAATAGGTTTTGCATTAGCATGAATTTTCTGAAGGATGTGGAGTCCTAAACTCAAATATTTGTTATTATTTAATGACTTCAATCCTCAGCTATTTGCCAGAAAGGTACAGATTTTAGGAGGAACACACCAAAAATATGAGGCAAAAATCTGGACATTCTTTGAAAATCTGTACAGTTGAGAGGTAGTGGGAACTAATGTTGGGCGGCATGATGCCAGAGCACTTCTATGGGCTAGGCTTGTAAAGACTCCAGGGCCATTAGCCTAGTACACACCTATGAACCTATAAAATGTCAACTATCAATTTCATCTCAGTTATAGACAGAATTGCATTTATACTGTAATGCCTGCAGTACTATATATAACCTACAGGTGGCACTGTGGTATAGGATCATGTATAATACTGTTGGCAATGCTGATGTGCTCATACTGTGAGACTGTGCTAGGAATAGGTAATGTGGCTCATTAACATTGAATATTTCTGAATCTTGTTACCCATTCCTTGCATAGTACAGCATGTTCTGAAAGGTGTTCCTGGTGTAAGTAACTCCATAAGCCTAGCATCCACTGCCCTTCATCTCTATCGGTCAGGGAGATGGTCACGCAAGAGTAAAATGGTCTGGGTGGGATAACATCAAGGCAGAGGTCCTGCATAATGCTGCATCATCCCTTCTGGAATCTTGGTCAGCTTACATCATGATGTAACAGACTAAAAAGGAGCATTCAGTTACTGTCTTCCAATAATTAGTTGTCACTAACAGTTTGCATCTCAATCCAAAGGTCCATCCAAAGAAAGTTCCAGTCTTTTGTTGCCTAAAATATATAAATCTTGAAGGTGTTGCTGCAGTCAGATTACTAGCCAAGACCCATTTATTAGCACTGCCTTTATTCTGTGGGAATGGAACATGATGTAAAACATTTGGTTGATTACCTAACTGATGAAAGTGTTTGTTAAGTGCTTTTGGGAAAACCTTGGTCAATAGTTTTCAATTTTCATTTTTATTAACATTTACAAATGCCTGTTTTGAAGATTCATTATATGTAATCAATCCTTTTGGTCTGCATTTAGTCTGCTGGGAGTTGATCAACTCATTCAAGAACCCACTAGAGTAGTTAAAAAATCCCAAAAACAATCTATCCTTGATTGGACACATCAATTGCCCCAAACAAAACTACCAGTTAGGCTGTCTTCCAGATGGTCTTAGTGACCACCTTCCCACATTCCTCCTATGCAAATGCACCAACATTCCCAAGCCCATAGTTTGTAGACAAATCAGAGATGACCGCAACCTAAACCCTCAAGATCTTAACACTATTCTAAAACAATGCAACTGGGAACCACTACTAACCCCAGGATTAGACCAAGCAGTCAACTACTTCAATAATACTTTTACCAATGTCCTCAACAGAGTAGCACCCATCAGAAAAGTTAGAATTAAGACTAACTATGCACCATGGCTAAGTAGGGACATAAGAGCCCTACTAAAGTCCAGAGATAAGGCTTGGAAAATCTGGAAGAGAGATAACACTACCCTAGCCAAACAAAAATTCCTTCAACTCAGAAATCAAGCCAAGAAACAAAACCAAACTCGATAAACAAAACTATTTCCTGACCGTTTAAAGCAAATACTCAAACAATCCTGAAAAATTTTGACAAGCCATTAACTCTTTACTAAAACCAGGCCAAACTACCAATGCAGCTCCAAACTCCACCAATAATAGCAAGAGCATAGCCTCTCAATTTAATCACCATTTCACAGAATCCATTCTGACATTATCCACACAATTATCCAAAGACAACCCTAATCAAACCCCATCTAAATGTCCAGATAACATTCCTTTCTTTACTCTCTCACCTGTTCTGTCTCCAAAGCTTTTGATATGGTCTCACACTCCTTTCTACTTGATACTCTAGCCTCCCTCTCCTTTGCCCCCTCTGCTGTAACCTGGTTCAAGAGTTATCTATCCGACAGACAGCAATCTGTCCAATGGCAAGAGACACTATCTCCCTTACTTCCTACAAGCATAGGTGTACCACAAGGCTCAGTACTGGGACCACTTCTTTTTTTCTGTTTTCATGAACAATCTGCATACCTCCACCCAACATGACACACTTATCCAGTATGCAGACGATTCAACTTTAGTCTGCTCGACCCCTTCCCTTACCACCCTTCAACAACTCACTCAGGAATCCTTTAGCTCCATGGAAAGATGGATTACTGATATCCAACTCATCCTAAACCCCAACAAGACTAAACTGCTACTATTCACCCCCAATAAATCAAAATCTACCCCTCTATCCTTTACCATCATTTCCAAAAATGGTACTACCATTTCTCCTTCCATCCATACTAAACTCCTCAGTGTGGAAATTGATAAAAACCTCTTCTTTGACATCTGTATTTCTCAAACCATCAAAAAAGTACACAAAAAAATGGGAACCCTTTATAGACACAAAAAATTCCTCTCGCATCAGGCAACAATTACCCTAGCCCAAACTTACCTATTGTCCACCCTAATGTATGCAGCACCAATTCTCACCCTGACCAGAAAATCTGATCTTGAGAAACTTGAGTCATGCTATAATAAGATTGCCAAGTTTGCTAACAACTCCTAATTCAGAATCCATCACTGTCAGGCTGTAAGGGAACTACAATGGCTAGAACATCCTCAGCTACTCAGTTACCACCAACTAGTCATTACCTATAACATCCTGAAACATCCTGACAAAACCCCAGCCCTTAGTCAACTTCACACTCATTACAAAGCTAGTCGCCACCTCTGTTCCACTGACAAAGCACTACTCAGTATCTCCAGGGCTAATAATAACGCAGGGAAAGCACTTTTCTCTCATACTATAGCTAGAACCTGGAATAACATCCCCTCTTCATTGACTTCTGCATCCACTACCACACTTTTCAAAAAGTCACTTAAGTCACATCTAATGAATACCTTGCTATGTCGATGTATTACTTAAAAGTTGTGTTCTCTCTTCTTCTCATACCATCCTTCTTAATTTACCTGCTGTAAACATACTCCTGTACTACAACTCTAATAACCTAGCTTTACCTTGATATTATTGCTGATAAACCATGTTGTTCTTTATTACATTCTTTGTTAGATGTATGGATACCTGTCTTATATTACAGTATAATTTTACTGTAAAGTACTGTTGTAAGTAAATGTGAAGCTTTTCTCCCCGGGCCTCCACTGTAAATGGACCTTGTCCAGTCGGACTATCCCGGTAAACAAATGTAAAATAAATAAAATAAATAAATTTAAGAACTACATTACTATTGCATATGCACTTATAAAGTGCATTTTCCACTTTCCATTTATTTCACTTTTCTTGTTTTTACTTAATTACAAATAAATGCTTGATTGTGAAATTATATGTGTATTGTTTCTATGTTCCCGGGAATGGGTCATGGCTGAAGAGAGTCTGCTAACCAGTCTATTTAACTAGTCAACATATAAACAAGCAAATAAATGAATAAAATCCTTCAAGTGACAGTGTTTCAACTTGGCTACTCACAGGATACATAGAGAGAAGCTTGAAGCCTACAAGGAATACAGCACTTTGGATGGTGCACAGCACAGGGACTAGCATAAGGGTTCCTGGCATGATTCTGGTGTTGTGTCCAATCAGCAGGAAAATAAGGGATTCAGACACCAAGTTTTGGTCAAAGCCTCTTCTTTCAAAGTCTGCTCTTGGGGTAGCTACATACTCTGTATGATTCAAGGGCACTTCCTGTGAATAATCACATGTTGCTTAATCAAGTATGACTAAACCCTTGGGGGATTGCTGCCCTAAACATCAACAGTCCCAAAGGCAAAAAACATAAACCCCATGACAAATTCAGAAAACATGAAAAAAGTAATAAAAATACAACACTCACATTTTTCCTTGTCTAGCCACCATAACAAAATACCAGTGACCTTCCCTTGATGATATCCCAAGAGTCGATCAACTGGCCACCAACAAAGAGTAGGTTCCCTCCTTATCTACTTGACTAATAAAGGATATAAGGATATAAGAAACACTGAAGGTATCAACAACACAAGAGGTGCACCTTCAGGTGTCATATTGGAATGAATTTCTAGATATAAATGCCAACTTTCCTGTGCTCATGCATTTGTAGCATAACTGATAACACATGGCCAGCTCACATGGAAGAACACCTGAAGGTTTAGGGACTGAATTCAAAATTGAATTGCATATTCTCCTGGCATCTGCTCCATCAGGTAGGGCTCACTGGGTGGGATTAAGGAGTTTTATGAGATTCTTTCTACATCACCTGAGCCAACATCCACTCTAGTCATTCAAACTGAGCACATTGTTTAACATCTGGTGAGGCTTTTTGTGTGCAGAAAGGCATACCAATGGAGAGCATAGTTTGATCCCAGCACCAGGGCCCCTTGTAGGTTTGTCATGTGCAACTGTTACCTCCAGTGTGCTCTGCCCTGACTTTTAAGTCCTCATCACCTAAAAGCACCTAATCACTTGTAATTTGTTCATATTTTATCCACTGTATAAGCTCAGGACACCATTTATGGGAACTAAGAGAAGGGGAGATTCCTTCTTATGGTCAACATGGATTGTGGGGTACTTGCGTTAGAGACAGTAAAGGAAAATGAAACCTCACATCCATATATTTCCTCTACAGATAGTCCCTCCTTTGGAGAAACTGTCAGATGTCAGGTTCATGAAGTCCATTATGGACTAACCCATTATTTCCTCACCTGACAGTTTAATCCAAAATCTGAGAAAGAAGAAGAGACTTGAATCATCCCTCCCTGTTTGAATCTGTCCTAAATATTCAGTTTATTTTACCAGCAGCAGTCTGTCTGCCTATTCCAAAAATGAAAATCTTTTATTTACTCAAAACAGAGTGTAGTGTCATCCTGACTACGGATTCCAGGGCAGATTCCTACACGATCTCACTGGTCCAGCACTGGTCTAAGAAATAGCAACACCTTTCCACCATATAAGGTACTCAATGCTTGGGCAGGGTACACAAGAGAGCAAGCATCCTGAACTTCTCCTTTGAGGCTGAGATCCATTAAATATCTATCTCTCATATGCCAATTCCAGTCCAACCTTGTGAGCTAATCTATGGAAAATATGGTAGATATCCTTAAATATGGAATCAAGATGACTCTAAAAAGACTGTTATTACAGGTTCTATGGTCAGCTTCCACTTAAATCACCGTAACGTTGACTTTACTCCTACTACAGCTAATTTAACAGGTTTAAGTATGTGTCAACAGATGGAATGGCTTGGTTTTTCTAACCCCATTTAAGGATAAGTAGAGTCAATTTTTAAGTAAACCATTTTGAAGGCCCCCTTCTGGGGGAATGTCTTATGTGTAGGTTTCCCAGGACCTGGTTGAAAATTTTAAACAGAAAGAGGAAATGCCAAAATAAAATAGATGCATCAGACCTTATTGCTTTCTTCATCTTCTTCAAGCCATCCAGATTTTCTAACAAGAGCAAGAAGATTCCCTCCATAGGTGAGAAGTGATCCAAGTGACAGATAGTGTTTCCTTCCCAATTCTACCCACAAAGCTTCTCAAAACAAAACCTCCACTGGCACAACATTCATAGTCCTGACTAACATACATGACCCCTAGAAGAGTCCACTTCTCCAGGTCTGACCCGGTATGAACAGCCATCATCACAAACAGTTAAGTTAAAGATGTTCCTGCTGTTGGATCCATTAAACATAGAATAAAGCTCTGGCTGTGACACCAGTTACACAGGTTCAGTTAGTGGCCTTGGCATCTGTGGTGCCCAGGAAGTAGAAGGAGGCAGTTGGACTCAGGAAGGTGCCACAATGCCTTATGAAGGAGGAGAAGCAGGCAGGAAAGGTGACTCTGGGATGGGCATGCATCTCACTAGGTCACTTTTCAGTATTATTTATTGCAGGTGTATGAAAGTATGAAATTGCATGAGGAAGGCATAATGGCCCCAGTGGTAATTCGGGTTACACGTTCCTTGCCCAGGAGAAGAGTTAAGCCATATATAAGAAAACCTATGATAGCTGCCCTGATTATGGCTCCTTCATTCAGCTCTTGCCTGAGAAGAATGAGTGGGCTATCTGTGGAACGGGAGAGCTGCCTGCCAATTGGGAATGAGGAGAAAAGAATTTAAAAGACAGATACCACCGCAAGTACCTCCATGTCTAGAAACTGTATACACCTTAGAGTTGCTGTCTCCTCCCACAGAAAGAGCTCCACTCAGAGATGAGAAATGTCCACAGGAGTCCTAGATAAAACTCAGACTCTTTTTTTGCAAAATAATTCTATAATCTGTTCCACTTTCAGAAAAACACAGGTGGTTCTAATTCTACCTTTTCCTGTTCCAAAGCAGATGGGAATCTTGTCTCCCACCATCAACTTCAGACATTTCGATAACTGAGCATATTGGTACTTAAGATAACAGATGGTGACTTTTCAGAGGGACATGTCACTGCCACAACAGGAAAGCTGGATATTATGGGAGGACATAATGGATGGCTTTTGTACAGCTCTGTCTGTAGAGGACATTCCTTTGACTCGTTCCGGGAAAGTTTCATTTTTAGAACAAGTTGTTGCTGTTTAACCTTTTTTCATCTGCACAAAGTGCATTTACAAAGCTGCTATCCATGCTGTCAGAAACCATCAAGGAAAAGGAATTGCTCACACAAATGACTGGCTCCCAGCAGTCACACTGAGAGACTTCCTGGTAGGATCCTAGACTTGGACATCCTGTTGGTTGCAGACCCTAAGGGAACTTCATAATACGAAAGATGTTTTCTGTGTTAACAACTTAGAGACTGGCTTCATATGAATGAGTTTGATCATTTGTATTATCCACTATTCTTGTCACAGAAAAGGCCCTGGAAGTCATAGCCCTGACATGGAATAATGTCAGCTCAAAGAGTATAAGATCAGACCCCAACCCCGTATATGGGCCTTATGGTAACCCTGAACTTCCGAGTTTGATTCACATGTCAGAGGATACAGGTGTTCATAGCTTTATAGATTCATAGATGATTACTAAGCTAATGACTGCAGGGGGCCTTTTTAAGCCTAGCCGTGCTTCCCAAATGTATCTGACAAGTCTTGTTACCCTAGAGTTATTTTAAGAGCTATATGTAAGCTTGGGCATGGGTGGCCAAACATTTACATTTCCTTCTGTCTACTAGAGACATAGGTGCCAGACCAAGGGTAAATTTCTGATTCCTATCCACTGGTCCAAGTTATGTGTGAATTAGGTAAGGAAACACCTATGTTTCACATGGATGGAAAGCCTGTTCCAGAGAACGTGTAGTCTCTGAGACACATACCTGCCCCTCCAACATGTCCTATTGATGTTGCAGAATAGGTTTAGTTCCCTAATTTGGGTAATTTTGATGCTGTTTTGCACAGGTACAATAGACCATCAGAGTGGGATCAATAGATGCTTTGTAGGCCAGGCATAGATCGCTTTGTAGCAGACCAAGTACAGCAATAGGGTCTATATTAGAACATTGAGGTTTAAAACCTTCGAATGTTCTAATATTGAACCCTATGGAGTGAAAGCTTCAAATATCGAAGCAACAGAAACCCAAATTCTTTCCTAGGGAAATATTTTGGTTGTCCGTTTCTGTTGCTTCGGTATTTTCAGCGTTGGGGTGGAAAGTTGCAAGTCGGGTTCAGGTAAGTGTGCGATTGTGTGGATGTGAGGGTTAGGGTGAGTTAGGTGAGTTAGGGTTAGGGCGCAGGTTAGGTATGTGTGCGATTGTGTGGACATGAGGGTTAGGGTGAGTTAGGTGAGTTAGGGTTAGGGAGAAGGTGAGGTGAGTGTGCGATAGTGACGGACCTTAGGGTTAGGGTTTGGGTTAAGGTAAGTGGACAGTTAGTGGGGTGTGTGTATAGTTTAGTGTAGGGTCAGTTGTAAGAGTTTAGGTGTATGTGTGTGGATTGCTGTTTGTTTGGTGTGCTTGTGTTGTGTGTATGTGTTTTGGAACAGCGATTTTTTTCCCTAGAAAAAAAATCGCTGTTCTGACAGTTCGAGATTGTAAGCTTTCGCTTACATAGGGTCGATTAATCACCGTTTGCTTCTTTAAGCGGTCAGTGATCTAATATAGACCCCAGCAATAGGGCTTTGAAGCAATTCACATAGGACATGTTGTTTACACCCTGTATTTTTTTGTGAGGAACCTTTGAGGTATTATGGCTCCAAAGCCATCCTGGCCTTAGAACATTTGTCAGATTCTTGTCACTGGCCTGTAGAGTTCTGGATGATTCCCACCAGTGTTACTCTGATCCTTCCTTTCCTGCATAGCACCTGAAGCTTAGTTTGACACCTCTTCTGTTCTTGGAAACTTGTCTTGTCAGAAACAGGGACACCACATGAACTATTTATTTATTTATTTTGCATTTGTTTACCAGGAGAGTCCGGCTGGGCATGGATCCCATTTTCAGCGAAGGCCCAGGGAGAAAAGCTCCACAAAGATTAGTACATCAAATGCAGTAAATGCAATACACATGTTAATAAAGTACAGCTTCAAGGCCAAGAAAGGAGCAAAAAGTAAATATACTATAAGGACCACAGTGTATTACAATAAACAATACAGTTTAAAGGACATTTTGTTCAGTCATTTGGTTACATTCATCAGTGGCTAGTACAGTAAACACACATTGATTAAGCGTATAGAAAGCAGTTGCTGCAAGCTTTCATGGAAGGTTAAGGTATGATATGATCTAATTAAATTACGCTATCCAGGGTCAGAATATAACTGCGGTGGTGGTGCTTTGGTAGCGTTGTCGCCTCATAGCAAGACGTTGTCCCGTTCGATTCTCAGCTAGAGCGTCTTCTGTGTGGAGACATACGTGAATGGGGCATGTCTTCATTGAAGATTGTGCATCAGGGCTGGTAACCCGGTACGTAAAAATTCACTACCAATCATTAGCAGACCGGAGTTCCACTGTGGCGACCCCTAACCAGGAAAAGCCGAAAGACACAAACAAACAATCCAGGGTCAGAATAATTAACAATCAAGAACTATTTAAATAGGACAAAAGGAGTTTTTTGAAATTATTTTTGTTTTCAGTGGTCCTAATATCTATGGGGATGGTATACCATGCTTTTGCAACTAGTTGGAGTAATTGGCATCAGCTGCTAATGTAAAAGTTCTGGGAGGAACTTTTCACCAGAATCACTTCTGCTCTGATCCAAAAATCATGGTCTTAGACTGGGATATCACTCTAGCAACTGTTCATATCACAAGGAAATAACACATACTGGTGGAATCTCTCACCCATAGCCCTCCTCAGCAACTCAGGATCTGGGAAACCTGCATGGCCATGGTCTTCTGGAAATGAGACACTCCAAGTATCAACCTGTTTGCCACCTCCCTATCATAATTGCAAGACTTACATCAATGAAAATAAAGGGAGATTCAGAAACAAAATGACACATCTTAAAACTGAGTGTATTGCCAATAATCATATCGCCTGGGGGAGCTTCACATTCCCTGCAGTCAACATATGTGGGCTATACCCCTACATCCCTGCTATTTGTATGCATACACTAACTCTCAGATCACTGTGCCTTGGAGTAAAGGCAATACTCTAAGGTACCACAGTCTTGGACTTAATTGTATTTATATATTCCTTTTTTACACAGTTAGTCTCACTTTTCCAAGTACTGGAATCTCAGTCCTCACAGTTTTATCAGGGAAGCTAGTTTACCACTCAGGAGAATGCAATCCTCCCCATTTTCTGCTCGGTTCAGCAGAGGAAGAAGGGAGTTAATGCTGGACAAATTCCCTCTCTCTCTCTCTGTCTCTCTCTCTCTCTCTCTCTCTCTCTCTCTCTCTCTCTCTCTCTCTCTCCCTCCCTCTGTCTCCTATGACAAGAAATATTGCTGTATGCCTTTCTAATGCTTCTTCTGATTCTACACCTAATAACAAAGTTCAGAGAAGAAAGATCAAAATTATTTTTTTTTACAGCATGGTGGCCATGACAAGTGTTGTATAAGCCTAAACTGATCCACTACATGACAATGTAGTCTAGAATGGTTGGGGTGACAACTACCTACATCTCAGGTCTTTAAAAATCATTTAGATGCACTATTTCCACCAGATATCCCAGAAGGAGACTTAGAGGTAACTAAATCAGTCAAAGAGCCCTCCACTCATTAGATGCATTCTGCTAAGTGGAAGAGGCTCTCCATCTAGTTCAAGAGGTACCATAAGTCACCTTTGTCAGTTAGCTTGGAGCAAGTCATAACCTGTGTTAGACAAATATGTGACCGCAGTCTCTTATTCCATGTTTTTATGCAAGTTTTGGGTATTTCTGAGCACTGTGACCTTATGGATGGCAGAATTGATGGACCTCCTGCATATCCACAAAACAGTACCAGAATTACCAGAATTACCCATTCTAAAGACTTAACCCTTGCCTGTGATATAAACAGGACCTGCTGGAGAGTTAGGTATCTATCCTAGAGACTACCCTGTCCATGGAACAGGCTCTCCATCCACGTTAAGCAGAGTTCTTCTCTAATCCAATTCAAGTGCAACTTGGACAATTGGATGGGAAACCGGAAATTCATCCCTGGGTTGGCACCTATGTCTGTGATGCAAACAGGTAACCTGTAAATTGTTCATCTCCCAGGCCTATGTTTACACTTATCAAAGGTATCAAAACTTGTCAGAGATTTGGGATGCATGGCTAGGCTTAAAATGTCCCTTGTGGTCGTGAATGTAGTAAACACCTATGAACCTAATTGTCGAGTAGCATCAACTAGTTAAGCACTTTCTAAAAGGATTGCAGCATCTGTCAGGCTTTAAAAATCCCTTTGTCTCCTCCTCAGGATTTGTATTTTTTGATTAACAGGCATACCCTTCCTACTTTAGACCTGGTTTGTTCAGTAAATTCTGAATTTTGAGTCTTGGAAAATATTTTTCTTAGTGGCCATGATTGCTGCTCATAAAATAAAAGTAGCATTTTTTTATCTTTAGGAAACCTTATGCGTTCTACAAAATAATTTAGTGTCCTTTAGGACTAACCTACTGTTACTCTCAAAAGTGGTGTCAGAATTACAGAAAAGCCTTTGCACCTAATTATTCAAATTCCTATTTCCTTTCTGAGACAGAATCTAATGAGCATGAGGAGTCCTTCCTACTTTGGACATGTGACACCATACGGGCGTTATCTAAAGGTGTACATGATTTTTAAAGATGACCGGTTTTAATTTGATCCAGACAATTAGGGACCCCAGGATCTAAACAAACCCTTTCCAAGCGAATTCAGTGCATTTTCTTCCTGCCATCAGATGACTAACTGCCCACTGGAAACTGCTTTTGTCAAAGGCAAAGTCAACGCATGCATGAATACTTCCTTTACTTGCTTCAGAAGTGTGTTCCTTCAGGATATTTGTGCTATGAGCACTAAGTATAATTGCTAATTGTATAATCTCTAACAGAGATTCCTAGCACTGTGCTTCTTTCTGTATATACTGGTGCTTGAGGATTCTGCCTTCTAAGTCCTTGCCTTTTGACATTATTCAGGCTACAGCCTTCCAAGAAGGTGAATATTGGCTACATTTGTTGAACAGTAACATCCAGCAGAGAAATCCCATTTTTTGGTGGATCCATGGGAAGAAAAGCTATATGACGTTATGCAAACACATAGCAAGCCTCATATCAGGTAATGATGGCTAAGCACAACAATATACAGTAACACGCTTATCATATACACAAGTAATAAATGGAACTAGAAATCAAAGCAAAATTAATGCAAATTACTATCCTGGCTAATTATAATGAGTCAGCTTAAGCAAAGTAACCTAAAATGTAATTAATATATGCACATGGATTGTAACAGAGTATTTATGAACTAATACTGAAAGGTTTAACAAGATAATCCCATTGAGCCCACAATATACAAAACCACGTCATATTCAAAGACTACATTTCCTTACAAAGTGTGTCTCCTGCTCCTGTTTTAGCCACCCATAACAAAACTTGTGCTTTCTTGTACTTCTCTTGCCCACTTTACTTCATAAATACAGACTTTCTAAGTGACTACCACACCCCTTGCAGCTTATACATATGTGTATGTTGTATTTCAACAACTTTATTAATATATATATATATATATATATATATATATATATATATATATATATATATATATATATATATATATATATATATATATATATATATATATTGTATGGGCATCAGATAACTGCACAAGTATGATAGAGTGTGATAAACCCATACAAAGGCAAGAAAAATAAGGCAAATGAAGCAGATTTTAGGGATGAAATGGTTAACAGCAATAGCAGTGTGGTGAGACTGATTTCTAAAGAAGTAATCAAGAATGAGCACACATTTTGCAATGATATTACTATAATAGCAAGTTAGACCACAATGACAACTCCATTGTATTATAGTATGTTTTACAGAACAATCTTAAAAGCTTATACTTAAATCTTAAAAGCTTGTTACTGAAAGATACATCTCAGAGTATGGGGAACCCTGTTCCAAAGTTTACCAATGCATTTCATTTTTGTAATGTAAATTAACTCTCCATAAGATGATATGAGCATCAAATGAGCACCATGTTAAACAAGAATATTTGTTAAAGAAGGGCACTTGGATGAATAAAGGCATTTATTTGCAAATTTTGACTTAACTAAGAACAGATTCTGTCTACGTTCTAACAATATAAACTGAAGAAGAAATGATTAGTGGTGAGTCCTTCTGTGGTGACCAGTAGCAAATCTAGCTGTACTGATGTGGGTCTGCTCAAGCTTGTTTAGAAATGGTGACTATATGTTTGCTAGAAGGTGTGCAGAGTACAGGAGACAGGAAAACAAATACAAACTGCAGTAAATAATCCAGTACTATGTAATAATGTGAAACAAATGATTTATGTCTGTAGAGATAACCTAGCTTTTGATTTATTCTTGTCATCACACTTCTTACTTGTTTTTCAGACTTAGATGTCATCTGTTATACAAGCAAGTTTTTTTTTTTTCGGATGCTTCAAACTCTGGATTATCAGCAACCCCTGTGCAACTGCCCTACTAGTTCCCCCAGAAAAGCACACAGCATTGAGGATAAATCAGCAGATGTACAGAAGTGTGCTGCAGGCATAATCTGCTGCTAGAAAATCTGCCCTGGAGCTGACGAGTGTACTGCATGACATTCATAAGGATGCTGCCCAGTCTCATCATGTGCTCCATGTCAACCTGAAATTCAGACACCGCAAACTGACTGCTGCTACATGCTATCTCAGTTAATGCCTCTATATGTAGGATTGCCAGTACCATCATGTCTCCTAGACTGGCATTATTGTCCATGGCTGGGATAATGTAAGGACTGGATTGATGTGTACATGGACCTTTACAGAAGGAGTCTTCAACAGCTGTGGTTGGAGCAGTGAGAAGGCTTACCGAGCAACAACGAGCAGCTACTTCCAGGAGTAGAATTTCTCAGCAATGAGCTCCATCCATGTCCGGGTCATAATCCCTCCATGGGAGGACTCTGCCCCTTCTCACTGGCAAAATGACATCAAGTCAAGGTCTCACACTGGCACCACATTCCTTCTCAGAGGAAAGGACCCCTGATACCATTTATCCTTCCAGCAAACACATCACTGTGATTGACTGCTGTTATGTGCCTTTCTTCTTCACAGTTCATATTGGCAGTCTTCTATTACTGTGTCTCCTGCCCCATGTGTAAATGATAATAACTGTGATTCACAACACTCTCCTTCATGTACTGCGCTGTAGTGATGCCTGATGCACAGCTGGCCCAGACCAAATACTACCAGCATAGCCATATAGGAGCACTGGCTGCATATATCACATTTAGACTATGTGGCATTGTTTCTTTATGACTATCACAGCCCTTAGTTGACAGGACACTGCCTCCCTTGCCGTCATTACTGTATATTGTGACCATTGCTGGGGGAGGGGGCTATCGCTGGTCATGAATCATCCAGCTCCTGATTACCATCATTGCATTCTGCTGCGGGGTGCTGAGCAGATAGATTTATGCAGCCATGTGTGTGGGATATCAAACCTGAATATGCATAAGCATGTTATGAAGCAAGGCATATATCATAAACATCTGTTTGGCTGTCTCAGTGGAGTATTGTAGAGATCCCCTAGGTGTCCAGCCCTACAAAATTATGCCTACATCAGCCCAAACATATGTTCAGTGTTATAAAGCATTTCTGCAAAAGAGTAAGGGTGGTGCACTGGGGGCAGCCAGCATTACCTGCAAAGCACAGCAAAACAAAAAAAATATTTTGGGAAGGAAACGGGCTGCATGCATAGCGCGTGTGTGTGCGCGTGCGTGTGTGTGTGTGTGTGTGTGCGTGTGCGTGTGTGTGTGTGTGTGTGAGCATGCACTTCCTTGTGCTGGCACATGTTTCAAGGAAACAAGCCGCACTGTACCACACCAGTCTATACGAAAAATGGACTGACTGATATATAGGAATGTCCAGTGGATGCAAGTCACAGTAATTTTTATTTTGTTTAATTTTTTTGATTGAAATATCAAAAAAAAGTGTAACATGTATAACTGTTGAAGGTACTACCAAATTAGTACCAACAGCTAACATTATCCAACATATACAAAATAATAACCCCCATCTCCTCCCTTGTTCCTTTCCATCCTCCCTCCCTAATGCGCCATGGCACATATCCCACTACCCTCTGCTCTCCAGTAAAATGCCTGTAAAACAGAATTCTCTTCCTCCTCTTAATTCACAGACCCCTTCCAGCTCCTGTTCTTCTTCATCTAATTTGGAGCTTACAGCAGCCACTGGTCACTTATTATTCAAGGTGAATAGTGTCAAAAGGAAATTATTTCCCCAAAACTTCTCTGTTTTTCCTCGGGTCTCTCCTTTGAAAAACGACAATTTATTCCCCAAATGTCTCTGAAGAATTTAATCTGCCTTCTTAGCTTGTATCCTCTTATTATTTTCTTAGTCATTTAAGGTCTCTTCTTCCACACCAATTCCCTCTGTTTACTCTTTTATCAGTTCTTTGCAATCCTGGTTTTAATCCCAAAGTGAAATACTATGATTCTTATTTCTGTTTAACCACACATACCCAGCATGCCCTCTTCCTGGCACATTAGGTTCCATAGTACTCACCTGCCTGATTCCAAACAAAAAGCTGTATCTGTTACTTCTGTATCTGTTTCCTTTTCAACGCGCAGTCCCAGAACATGTATTTTATGCCTTCATTTTCATTACCAGGCTATCAACATCTGTTTTCCTTCCTGTTCCATTCTTCTTCAAGATAAGTACAGCCTATGCAAACTTTTCACATTATACAAAGACCTCCCCATTAATATTCCAAAACGTGCATGCTGATTGGTCAGAGTGCACGTTGTAAATCAGACTTATACTAATGGAAAAAGGTCCGGTCGCCCTGACTTTTTCCATTAGTATGTCTTTTTTTTTTTTACAGCTCCGTTGCTTTATAGAAACTGTCTTGCCATGTTAAAGGAGTTTAACATAGCAAAACAGCTTTAAAAAAAGTAATGGAGATCTTCCTTTCTCCGTTGCTTTTTTTAAAGCTGTCTCACTATGTTAAACTCCTTTAACATAGCAAGACACTTTGTAAAAAGCAACGGAGATCTTGCTTTCTCCGTTGCTTCCACCCACAGCTCTGATGTACTGCGTAAGCATATGCATGCGCTGTACATCAGAACTGCCACAGAATACCAGACAGCTGCGGAAGGGCAGCACAGAGGCATTATACAATGCCATTATTTCAGAAAAATAAGTATTATTTTTTTTCTTAAATAATGTCATTGTATAATAGCAATAACCCACTTCTGGCTGTGGGTAATGCTGGATTTACCCACGGTTGTCTTTGTTTGGCCACTCGAGCTTCCCCCTCATGACCAAACCACACCAACCGTGGGTAAATCCAGCATTACCCACACCCAGGTGTGGGTTATTGCTTAATTATTTCACAGTATACCCAAATTTTTGTCTCATATTTTTTGTCTGCTTCTCATAAAATGTGCTGTTTTCTTACTAATTATTGAGGCTTGCAGTCACTAAATAATGGCAGACACCTGAGTTTCTAACTTCATGTCCAGAAAAAAGGAGGTCATTGTCCCACTGTACTCATCCCTCATTAGACCCATTATAGAATACAATGCCCCATTTGGTATGTACCTCTCAAGACATCTGCGACAACTGGAAAAGCCACAGAAATACCTCACTAAAAGAATCACAGGCCTAAAGCAGATGCCCTACGCTGACCACCTTAAAAAACTCCAGCTATACTCTGTCTGTCGCATATCGTCTACTCAGAGGCGATCTCTGCTTAACATACAAGGCCATGTCAAACCCAGAGCTGTTGGACATGCTACACTTAAAGAAATCCCAATCCCTCAGAGCCACACACTCCAGGGATCTAAACTTTGTCATCCCAATAAACAAAACATGCTGGAGGGAAAGGTTCCTGACCCAGAGACTCCCCAGACTCTGGAAAAGACTCCCCATACATGTCAAGCAGAGTGCCTCTTTGGCCCTCTTCAAAAGGAACCTTGACGATTGGATGGGAGAAAGGAAATTCACCTCGGGGATCATGTCAGTCGCCCTGCTAGATAGGAGTCCAGGGAAGTAAATAGTGTGGGAAGAAATAGCCAGGGAATTGTTATGGCTAGGCTTGTATAGGCCCTGGGGCTGATAGCCTAGTACCAACCTATGAACCTATGAACCAGAAAATGCCTGTTATTCTAGCAGTAAAGATAGCAGGTTATGAGAGAGTCAATGCCTGCTGTTAAACAATTTTCCAAGTTTATAAGAGTAAAATTTAAAATATGTCCTGAAGTTTGGGCCTTTGCCCCACCCCAATTATTTTTGGTTCTTTACCTCCCCCTTATTTTTTGGCTTTATCTTAGACCATGTTAGTTTAGCTGTATGAGATACCAGCAGCAATGACAGCAGGTTGTAACAGAGTTCAGTTGTTTGCAGTGCTTTGGTTCTACAAAATGTGGGTGCATAAACCCTCATAGCTATGTCTGTATATGTAGTTTCCTTACCTGTATATGTTACACTTTTCTTTTAATACATGTTGGCAGACCAGTGTACATATAGGATTTCACTTTCACCGTGAGATTGCAGTGTGAGAGAGCTGAGTTTGGAAATGCTGCTATTTCTACAGCTCACTATTCCTGCATGCTTGGTCAGTCTCCATTACATTTCCACATAGTGTCAGATGTCAGGCTTGATATTTCACTTTTCCATGAAGTGTAAATGAATTTTGTTATCAGTGCTGTTCAAGCTGAGTTACTCACTTCCTTCTGTTCTAGTCACCTTCAACAGACTTGGAACATGGTACTTCAGCTTCTCTGAAGCCCTCTGACTCCACTATTCTTCAATTATTCTCACTGCTTTTTTTTTTTCCTGTGAGCTAGCCTTATGCACTGTGTAGCATGTATATGGATCTCAACCCTTACAATTTAAAGTGACACTGTAGGAAGTTTGTAAGAAAAAAAAATGTCTTTTTGATGATGACACTGTTTTGCAACAGGGCTGATCCACAGCAAGGTACAGAAAGATAAAAAGAAACTTAAGGCTGAAAAAAACCTTCCAAAACATGACATCTTACATTCATTACAAAACAACAAGATGATGCATTTGGGAACTATAAAACCAGGAGAGAAGCATAAACATGGAGGAGAAGCACTGAACAATGCAAGAGGGAAGGTACATGGGGGAAGTTGTATCACATAATCCAAAGTTAAAGTTTAATGTGAGAAACCAGCGAGGAAGGTTGGAGGAAACTGGGATGAGCATCGTATGCTGACTGGAAATGAGCATATTAGCCAAGCAGTCTGTTTGTGCTGTCTAACTCTTGCTAACACAGAACTTAAGCAGAGTCTCCATCTGCATTATTAATGTCCTTAATCAATGTAGAAATTCCTTTTCTAAAGCCACCAGTTCCTTTTACAGGCTTTGACTATATCATCTCTTTTTTACTTTATAACATCATTCAAGATTTTGTTTTTAAATTGTATGAACATTATTTCACCTAAATAGTTTTACTTTCAGTTTGAAATGGTTTCCTGGGATTATGACAATATCATAGCATTGATATGGTTGAAAATTATAATAAAAAGCATTCAACAAACATTAAACATATAGGGTAAGTGCAGAACTGAGTAATCAAAACAAAATTAGATGATTTGTGTCAGTCATGCAGAGAGAAAAAACAAATGCATGGGATGTTTTCATGCTGAACCCAAGTTTTACTGCCCCTGTAACTTTGAAAACAAGAACTTTTCTTTTACAGGCAAAATATGAGAACCATAGAGAACATTTGTTTTGTGATATTATACTTGTAGTATGAATAACATGTGAACTACTTCATTAATTTATAAGTTAGTACCCAGTGCTGTCTTTCTTCCTGTTTCTTAGAACTACACATTTTTTCAGTCTTTGCTAATTGTTTTCTTTTCCTGTTGTATTGATTAAATTTTTATAACAAACCCAGCAGTGGCTTTTGGCTTCTTGTGCATAGTTTTGAACTGATCCAGAGTTCCTAAACTTGCATACCTGGCAACAGTCCCAAGTAAAATTGTTATATTCTTGATTTATAAGAGAGCAATAGTCCCAGAAGAACAGCCTAGCTCTGTCATGGCTAGCATGAGTTTGAGCTGAGCCCGTTGCCTAAGGGTGTTCTTGCAGACATGGTAAGGATGTATTGTGTTGCTCCTGGGAATGTGAGATCTTTCTTGTCTACTACTGTGCCACACAAATAGTATGCATACTAGGACAGGGACAAAAGTACTGTTGAACAGGCACAGAACTGCTAATCGAGTATGCTATTTAACCTACAGATTTACTCAAGTCCAGTTAAAAAAATAATTGAATGAGTCAAGGATTTCTAAGTGAATTACATTTTTTGTAAAATATTCTCTTCTAGTGTTTCCTGTAATCATAACCAAGATGATTTTATGTGCTGCAGTTTGCATAATATATGGTATTCTATAATATATGTATATATATATATATATATATATATATATATATATATATATATATATATATATATATATATATATATATATATATATATATATATATATATATATATATATATATATATATATATATATATATATATATAAAATGTGTGTGTGTAGACACATATACATACCCACAGAGTATAACTGTGATCCTCTGCATCTCAGAAAAAAAGTGCAAATGGGAATAGTACCATAGTAAGACAGTATTTCTGAGTATTCCCAACAGAGATCACATATTCAGTATATATAAGTAACACTGGTGAGATGGTGGCACAGCTGTCCAAGTCAGGTAGTACAGGCTAGTGAAATTCTCCAGCAAAAAATGATTTAGACATGTAACAGTGAATTTTGAAATTTCAAACTAAGGAATAAAAAGGTCACAAACTCAAACAAATTAGTAAAAACTACAACAAAAACACAGTCAAGCTAGAGTTTTCACTGTGTGATACCTTAAAGCTCCTGTAATAGAAGCCCTATATGCAAATGAGCTTCTAAGAACATGTATTTCAGCTATGTAGCTTCTGAAGCTTCATGACTTTTTAGTTATTAAATCTTTATGGATACATTCAGGCCAATAAAACCAAACCCCACTAGCTGTAGACATACATGTTTCAGCTTTATTATAACCCCATCAGCACAGCATAAGTGGACTGTTTGACTATACATCGGAAACACAGGGTCTTTAAACCAAGCTGATGTCCATGACCATTAAGATGTCTGCAAAATATCCCAACTAACATCCAAACCAAAGGTTAAAGAGGTCACACAGACAAACCAATTAATAAAAATTACAAGAAAAACCTTACCTTACAGCTCCTGTAATAGAGGCCCATGTGATATATGCAAATCACTGCTTAAGGCATAGATCATAGGACGTGACTAGACTACTGGCCCTGAGGCCCTTGTAAACCTAGCCAAGAGTTTAGCCCATGTTTAGATGAGTCAGGACCCAAAGCCCCTGTCCAGCAGGGACACAGGTGGAATTAATTGATCAGAATTACTATCTACAATTGTTTGGCGTAGCTATGGGCACACCATGTGCCAATAGCTACGCCAACACGGTTCTTGCCTATTGGGAGGAACAGTTTGTCTTGACACATGTGACATTTGCTAATAAAATTCTGTTTTATAGGAGATTTGTTGATGACCTCCTTTTGGTATGGGGGGGTACAAAAAGTGAGTTAGGAGACTTTTTTATATTTCTATATACCACTACTGATTTTTTGAGATTCACTCATTCTGTCTCTTCGACTGAAATATCTTTTTTGGATGTGACTATATTCAAGGACATTAGTGGGAAGTTATCTTCCATATTATTTAGAAAGGAATGTAGAAAAAACAATGTCCTGAGTAGAGGCAGTATGCATCCTACTTATATCTATAGGAATATTATAAAAGGTCAGGCTATGCATTTATCTAGGTTAGATATGGAAGAGAAGCATTTTGACCAGGATATGGGAACTTTTAGAAATTAATTGTTATAGAGGAAATATCTGAGAAGTGAGGTAGATACTGGGATTCGGCAAGTTAAATCTATGATGAAGGGTAGAGCAAAACCATACATCAGTAATACTCAGGATACTTACTCAGGATACTTTACCCCAACAGTTTAAAGAAAATTATACTGCTAAAAATCTACCCATTTATTTAGAATAAGTTGGGAATGTTAGAAAAGTACAAAATGTGATTGATAGAAACTGGTCTATCCTGCAATCAGACCCTGAGATAGCTAGGATAGTAAGTAGGCCAGAGGCCAATGTTTTGCTATAAAAACAAAAAGAATCTCAAAAGGTTACTTTGTCAACCAAGAAAGTCCAAGGAAGTGATCTATGGTCTTAATAAATGTGGGCAATGCAGTGTTTGCGACATCTTGAGTGATAACAGGATTTTTATACATCCTGTAACAA